>NW_027478496.1:600000-872894 GCF_051014685.1 Ptiloglossa arizonensis
AGTTTCTACTTTCAGATGCAACAGAAATTATTCGGATTCGTCAATCCGTTCGCGAGATATGTCAGTTTGGAGGGAAGGAATGGTTGAGGATCTCAAAATTTTCGCAGTTCTGATGGTCGAAACGAATAACCAGAATGGGCTAGGGGACAAGTACACATACCATTGTGATCGGGCCAGTTTCTGCATTCAGATGCTACCGAAATTATTCGGATTTGTCAATCCGTTCGCGAGATATGGCAAATATGGTGGTAAGAAACGGTTGAGAAACTCAAAATTTTCGCAGTTCTGATGCCCGAAACGAATAACTAGAATGGCCTAGGGGAAAAGTACGCATACCGTTGTAATCGGGCGAGTTTCTACTTTCAGATGCAACAGAAATTTTGCGGATTCGTCAATCAGTTCGCGATATATGTCAGTTTGGAGGGAAGAAATGGTTGAGAATCTCAAAATTTTCGCAGTTCTGATGGTCGAAACGTATAACTAGAATGGGCTAGGGGACAAGTACACATACCTTTGTGACCGGGCGAGTTTCTAAATTTAGATGCAACGGAAATTATTCGGATTCGTCAATTCGTTCGCGAGATATGGCAGTTTGGAGGTAAGAAACGGTTGAGAAACTCAAAATTTTCGCGTTTCTGATGCTCGAAACGAATAACAAGAATGGCCTAGGGGAAAGGTACACATACCGTTGTAATCGGGCGAGTTCCTACTTTCAGATGCAACAGAAATTATTCGGATTCGTCAATCCGTTCGCGAGATATGGCACATTTGGAGGTAAGAAACGGTTGAGAAACTCAAAAGTTTCGCAGTTCTGATGGTCGAAACGACTAACTAGAATGGCCTAGGGGACAAGTACATATACCGTTGTAATCGAGCGAGTTTCTACTTTCAGATGCAACAGAAATTATTCGGATTCGTCAATCCGTTCGTGAGGTATGGCAGTTTGGAGGTAAGAAAGGATTGAGAAACTCAAAATTTTCGCAGTTCTGATGGTCGAAATGACTAACTAGAATGGCCTAGGGGAAAAGTACACATACCGTTGTAATCGGGCGAGTTTCTACTTTCAGTTGCAACAGAAATTATTCGGATTCGTCAATCCGTTCGCGAGATATGGCAAATTTGGTGGTAAGAAACGGTTGAGAAACTCAAAATTTTCCCAGTTCTGATGGTCGAAACGACTAACTAGAATGGCCTAGGGGACAAGTACATATACCGTTGTAATCGGGCGAGTTTCTACTTTCAGATGCAACAGAAATTATTCGGATTCGTCAATCCGTTCGCGAGATATGTCAGTTTGGAGGGAAGAAATGGTTGAGGAACTCAAAATTTTCGCAGTTCTGATGGTCGAAACGAATAACTAGAATGGGCTAGGGGACAAGTACACACACCATTGTGATCGGGCCAGTTTCTGCATTCAGATGCTACCGAAATTATTCGGATTCGTCAATCCGTTCGCGAGATATGTCAGTTTGGAGGGAAGAAATGGTTGAGGATCTCAAAATTTTCGCAGTTCTGATGGTCGAAACGAATAACTAGAATGGGCTAGGGGACAAGTACACATACCATTGTGATCGGGCCAGTTTCTGCATTCAGATGCTACCGAAATTATTCGGATTCGTCAATCCGTTCGCGAGATATGGCAGTTTGGAGGTAAGAAACGGTTGAGAAACTCAAAATTTTCGCGATTCTGATGCTCGAAACGAATAACAAGGATGGCCTAGGGGAAAGGTACACATACCGTTGTAATCGGGCGAGTTTCTACTTTCAGATGAAACAGAAATTATTCGGATTCGTCAATCCGTTCGCGAGATATGGCAGTTTGGAGGGAAGAAACGGTTGAGGAACTCAAAATTTTCGCAGTTCTGATGCTCGAAAAGAATAACTAGAATGGCCTAGGGGAAAAATACACATACCGTTGTAATCGGGCGAGATTCTACTTTCAGCTGCAACAGAAATTATTCGGATTCGTCAATCCGTTCGCGAGATATGGCAGTTTGGAGGTAAGAAACGGTTGAGAAACTCAAAATTTTCGCAGTTCTGATGCCCGAAACGAATAACTAGAATGGCCTAGGGGAAAAGTACGCATACCGTTGTAATCGGGCGAGTTTCTACTTTCAGATGCAACAGAAATTATTCGGATTCGTCAATCCGTTCGCGAGGTATGGCTGTTTGAAGGGAAGAAACAGTTGAGATACTCAAAATTTTCGCAGTTCTGATGGTCGAAACGACTAACTAGAATGGCCTAGGGGAAAAGTACACATACCGTTGTAATCGGGCGAGTTTCTACTTTCAGTTGCAACAGAAATTATTCGGATTCGTCAATCCGTTCGCGAGATATGGCAAATTTGGTGGTAAGAAACGGTTGAGAAACTCAAAATTTTCCCAGTTCTGATGGTCGAAACGACTAACTAGAATGGCCTAGGGGACAAGTACATATACCGTTGTAATCGGGCGAGTTTCTACTTTCAGATGCAACAGAAATTATTCGGATTCGTCAATCCGTTCGCGAGATATGTCAGTTTGGAGGGAAGAAATGGTTGAGGAACTCAAAATTTTCGCAGTTCTGATGGTCGAAACGAATAACTAGAATGGGCTAGGGGACAAGTACACTTACCATTGTGATCGGGCCAGTTTCTGCATTCAGATGCTACCGAAATTATTCGGATTCGTCAATCCGTTCGCGAGATATTGCAGTTTGGAGGTAAGAAACGGTTGAGAAACTCAAAATTTTCGCAGTTCTGATGCTCGAAACGAATAACTACAATGGCCAAGGGGAAAAGTACACATAGCGTTGCAATCGGGCGAGTTTCTACTTTCAGATGCAACAGAAATTATTCGGATTCGTCATTCCGTTCGCGAGATATGGCAAATATGGTGGTAAGAAACGGTTGAGAAACTCAAAATTTTCGCAGTTCTGATGCCCGAAACGAATAACTAGAATGGCCTAGGGGAAAAGTACGCATACCGTTGTAATCGGGCGAGTTTCTACTTTCAGATGCAACAGAAATTTTGCGGATTCGTCAATCAGTTCGCGAGATATGTCAGTTTGGAGGGAAGAAATGGTTGAGAATCTCAAAATTTTCGCAGTTCTGATGGTCGAAACGAATAACTAGAATGGGCTAGGGGACAAGTACACATACCTTTGTGACCGGGCGAGTTTCTACATTTAGATGCAACGGAAATTATTCGGATTCGTCAACTCGTTCGCGAGATATGGCAGTTTGGATGTAAGAAAGGGTTGAGAAACTCAAAATTTTCGCAGTTCTGATGGTCGAAACGACTAACTAGAATGGCCTAGGGGAAAAGTACACATACCGTTGTAATCGGGCGAGTTTCTACTTTCAGTTGCAACAGAAATTATTCGGATTCGTCAATCCGTTCGCGAGATATGGCAAATTTGGTGGTAAGAAACGGTTGAGAAACTCAAAATTTTCCCAGTTCTGATGGTCGAAACGACTAACTAGAATGGCCTAGGGGACAAGTACATATACCGTTGTAATCGGGCGAGTTTCTACTTTCAGATGCAACAGAAATTATTCGGATTCGTCAATCCGTTCGCGAGATATGTCAGTTTGGAGGGGAGAAATGGTTGAGGAACTCAAAATTTTCGCAGTTCTGATGGTCGAAACGAATAACTAGAATGGGCTAGGGGACAAGTACACTTACCATTGTGATCGGGCCAGTTTCTGCATTCAGATGCTACCGAAATTATTCGGATTCGTCAATCCGTTCGCGAGATATTGCAGTTTGGAGGTAAGAAACGGTTGAGAAACTCAAAATTTTCGCAGTTCTGATGCTCGAAACGAATAACTACAATGGCCTAGGGGAAAAGTACACATACCGTTGTAATCGGGCGAGTTTCTACTTTCAGATGCAACAGAAATTATTCGGATTCGTCAATCCGTTCGCGAGATATGGCAGTTTGGAGGTAAGAAACGGTTGAGGAACTCAAAATTTTCGCAGTTCTAATGCTCGAAACGAATAACTAGAATGGCCTAGGGGAAAAATACACAAACCGTTGTAATCGGGCGAGATTCTACTTTCAGCTGCAACAGAAATTATTCGGATTCGTCAATCCGTTCGCGAGATATGGCAGTTTGGAGGTAAGAAACGGTTGAGAAACTCAAAATTTTCGCAGTTCTGATGGCCGAAACGAATAACTAGAATGGCCTAGGGGAAAAGTACGCATACCGTTGTAATCGGGCGAGTTTCTACTTTCAGATGCAACAGAAATTATTCGGATTCGTCAATCCCTTCGCGAGATATGTCAGTTTGGAGGGAAGAAATGGTTGAGGATCTCAAAATTTTCGCAGTTCTGATGGTCGAAACGAATAACTAGAATAGGCTAGGGGACAAGTACACATACCATTGTGATCGGGCCAGTTTCTGCATTCAGATGCTACCGAAATTATTCGGATTCGTCAATCCGTTCGCGAGATATGGCAGTTTGGAGGTAAGAAACGGTTGAGAAACTCAAAATTTTCGCAGTTCTGATGCTCGAAACGAATAACTAGAATGGCCTAGGGGAAAAGTACACATACCGTTGTAATCGGGCGAGTTTCTACTTTCAGATGCAACAGAAATTATTCGGATTCGTCATTCCGTTCGCGAGATATGGCAAATATGGAGGTAAGAAACGGTTGAGAAACTCAAAATTTTCGCAGTTCTGATGCCCGAAACGAATAACTAGAATGGCCTAGGGGAAAAGTACGCATACCGTTGTAATCGGGCGAGTTTCTACTTTCAGATGCAACAGAAATTATTCAGATTCGTCAATCCGTTCGCGAGATATGGCAAATTTGGAGGTAAGAAACGGTTGAGAAACTCAAAATTTTCGCAGTTCTGATGCCCGAAACGAATAACTAGAATGGCCTAGGGGAAAAGTACGCATACCGTTGTAGTCGGGCGAGTTTCTACTTTCAGATGCAACAGAAATTTTGCGGAATCGTCAATCAGTTCGCTAGATATGTCAGTTTGGAGGGAAGAAATGGTTGAGGAACTTAAAATTTTCGCAGTTCTGATTGTCGAAACGAATAACTAGAATGGGCTAGGGGACAAGTACACATACCTTTGTGACCGGGCGAGTTTCTACATTCAGATGCAACGGAAATTATTCGGATTCGTCAATCCGTTCGCGAGATATGGCAGTTTGGAGGTAAGAAACGGTTGCCAAAAACTCAAAATTTTCGCGATTCTGATGCTCGAAACGAATAACAAGGATGGCCTAGGGGAAAGGTACACATACCGTTGTAATCGGGCGAGTTTCTACTTTCAGATGAAACAGAAATTATTCGGATTCGTCAATCCGTTCGTGAGGTATGGCAGTTTGGAGGTAAGAAACGGATGAGAAACTCAAAATTTTCGCAGTTCTGATGGTCGAAACGACTAACTAGAATGGCCTAGGGGAAAAGTACACATACCGTTGTAATCGGGCGAGTTTCTACTTTCAGATGCAACAGAAATTATTCGGATTCGTCAATCCGTTCGCGAGATATGGCAAATTTGGTGGTAAGAAACGGTTGAGAAACTCAAAATTTTCCCAGTTCTGATGGTCGAAACGACTAACTAGAATGGCCTAGGGGACAAGTACATATACCTTTGTAATCGGGCGAGTTTCTACTTTCAAATGCAACAGAAATTATTCGGATTCGTCAATCCGTTCGCGAGATATGTCATTTGGAGGGAAGAAATGGTTGAGGAACTAAAAATTTTCGCAGTTCTGATGGTCGAAACGAATAACTAGAATGGGCTAGGGGACAAGTACACATACCATTGTGATCGGGCCAGTTTCTGCATTCAGATGCTACCGAAATTATTCGGATTCGTCAATCCGTTCGCGAGATATTGCAGTTTGGAGGTAAGAAACGGTTGAGAAACTCAAAATTTTCGCAGTTCTGATGCTCGAAACGAATAACTACAACGGCCTAGGGGAAAAGTACGCATACCGTTGTAATCGGGCGAGATTCTACTTTCAGCTGCAACAGAAATTATTCGGATTCGTCAATCCGTTCGCGAGATATGGCAGTTTGGAGGTAAGAAACGGTTGAGAAACTCAAAATTTTCGCAGTTCTGATGGCCGAAACGAATAACTAGAATGGCCTAGGGGAAAAGTACGCATACCGTTGTAATCGGGCGAGTTTTTACTTTCAGATGCAACAGAAATTATTCGGATTCGTCAATCCGTTCGCGAGATATGGCAGATTGGAGGTAAGAAACGGTTGAGAAACTCAAAATTTTCGCAGTTCTGATGGTCGAAACGAATAACTAGAATGGGCTAGGGGAGAAGTACACATACCATTGTGATCGGGCCAGTTTCTGCATTCAGATGCTACCGAAATTATTCGGATTCGTCAATCCGTTCGCGAGATATTGCAGTTTGGAGGTAAGAAACGGTTGAGAAACTCAAAATTTTCGCAGTTCTGATGCTCGAAACGAATAACTACAACGGCCTAGGGGAAAAGTACACATACCGTTGTAATCGGGCGAGTTTCTACTTTCAGATGCAACAGAAATTATTCGGATTCGTCAATCCGTTCGCGAGATATGGCAGATTGGAGGTAAGAAACGGTTGAGAAACTCAAAATTTTCGCAGTTCTGATGCTCGAAACGAATAACTAGAATGGCCTAGGGGAAAAGTACACACACCGTTGTAATCGGGCGAGTTTCTACTTTCAGATGCAACAGAAATTATTCGGATTCGTCATTCCGTTCGCGAGATATGGCAAATATGGTGGTAAGAAACGGTTGAGAAACTCAAAATTTTCGCAGTTCTGATGCCCGAAACGAATAACTAGAATGGCCTAGGGGAAAAGTACGCATACCGTTGTAATCGGGCGAGTTTCTACTTTCAGATGCAACAGAAATTATTCAGATTCGTCAATCCGTTCGCGAGATATGGAAAATTTGGAGGTAAGAAACGGTTGAGAAACTCAAAATTTTCGCAGTTCTGATGCCCGAAACGAATAACTAGAATGGCCTAGGGGAAAAGTACGCATACCGTTGTAGTCGGGCGAGTTTCTACTTTCAGATGCAACAGAAATTTTGCGGAATCGTCAATCAGTTCGCGAGATATGTCAGTCTGGAGGGAAGAAATGGTTGAGAAACTCAAAATTTTCGCAGGTCTGATGGTCGAAACGAATAACTAGAATGGGCTAGGGGACAAGTACACATACCTTTGTGACCGGGCGAGTTTCTACATTCAGATGCAACGGAAATTATTCGGATTCGTCAATCCGTTCGCGAGATATGGCAGTTTGGAGGTAAGAAACGGTTGAGAAACTCAAAATTTTCGCGATTCTGATGCTCGAAACGAATAACAAGAATGGCCTAGGGGAAAGGTACACATACCGTTGTAATCGGGCGCGTTTCTACTTTCAGATGAAACAGAAATTATTCGGATTCGTCAATCCGTTTGTGAGGTATGGCAGTTTGGAGGTAAGAAACGGATGAGAAACTCAAAATTTTCGCAGTTCTGATGGTCGAAACGACTAACTAGAATGGCCTATGGGAAAAGTACACATACCGTTGTAATCGGGCGAGTTTCTACTTTCAGATGCAACAGAAATTATTCGGATTCGTCAATCCGTTCGCGAGATATGGCAAATTTGGGGGTAAGAAACGGTTGAGAAACTCAAAATTTTCCCAGTTCTGATGGTCGAAACGACTAACTAGAATGGCCTAGGGGACAAGTACATATACCGTTGTAATCGGGCGAGTTTCTACTTTCAGATGCAACAGAAATTATTCGGATTCGACAATCCGTTCGCGAGATATGTCAGTTTGGAGGGAAGAAATGGTTGAGGAACTAAAAATTTTCGCAGTTCTGATGGTCGAAACGAATAACTAGAATGGGCTAGGGGACAAGTACACATACCATTGTGATCGGGCCAGTTTCTGCATTCAGATGCTACCGAAATTATTCGGATTCGTCAATCCGTTCGCGAGATATTGCAGTTTGGAGGTAAGAAACGGTTGAGAAACTCAAAATTTTCGCAGTTCTGATGCTCGAAACGAATAACTACAACGGCCTAGGGGAAAAGTACACATACCGTTGTAATCGGGCGAGTTTCTACTTTCAGATGCAACAGAAATTATTCGGATTCGTCAATCCGTTCGCGAGATATGGCAGATTGGAGGTAAGAAACGGTTGAGAAACTCAAAATTTTCGCAGTTCTGATGCTCGAAACGAATAACTAGAATGGCCTAGGGGAAAAGTACACACACCGTTGTAATCGGGCGAGTTTCTACTTTCAGATGCAACAGAAATTATTCGGATTCGTCATTCCGTTCGCGAGATATGGCAAATATGGTGGTAAGAAACGGTTGAGAAACTCAAAATTTTCGCAGTTCTGATGCCCGAAACGAATAACTAGAATGGCCTAGGGGAAAAGTACGCATACCGTTGTAATCGGGCGAGTTTCTACTTTCAGATGCAACAGAAATTATTCAGATTCGTCAATCCGTTCGCGAGATATGGAAAATTTGGAGGTAAGAAACGGTTGAGAAACTCAAAATTTTCGCAGTTCTGATGCCCGAAACGAATAACTAGAATGGCCTAGGGGAAAAGTACGCATACCGTTGTAGTCGGGCGAGTTTCTACTTTCAGATGCAACAGAAATTTTGCGGAATCGTCAATCAGTTCGCGAGATATGTCAGTCTGGAGGGAAGAAATGGTTGAGAAACTCAAAATTTTCGCAGGTCTGATGGTCGAAACGAATAACTAGAATGGGCTAGGGGACAAGTACACATACCTTTGTGACCGGGCGAGTTTCTACATTCAGATGCAACGGAAATTATTCGGATTCGTCAATCCGTTCGCGAGATATGGCAGTTTGGAGGTAAGAAACGGTTGAGAAACTCAAAATTTTCGCGATTCTGATGCTCGAAACGAATAACAAGAATGGCCTAGGGGAAAGGTACACATACCGTTGTAATCGGGCGCGTTTCTACTTTCAGATGAAACAGAAATTATTCGGATTCGTCAATCCGTTTGTGAGGTATGGCAGTTTGGAGGTAAGAAACGGATGAGAAACTCAAAATTTTCGCAGTTCTGATGGTCGAAACGACTAACTAGAATGGCCTATGGGAAAAGTACACATACCGTTGTAATCGGGCGAGTTTCTACTTTCAGATGCAACAGAAATTATTCGGATTCGTCAATCCGTTCGCGAGATATGGCAAATTTGGGGGTAAGAAACGGTTGAGAAACTCAAAATTTTCCCAGTTCTGATGGTCGAAACGACTAACTAGAATGGCCTAGGGGACAAGTACATATACCGTTGTAATCGGGCGAGTTTCTACTTTCAGATGCAACAGAAATTATTCGGATTCGACAATCCGTTCGCGAGATATGTCAGTTTGGAGGGAAGAAATGGTTGAGGAACTAAAAATTTTCGCAGTTCTGATGGTCGAAACGAATAACTAGAATGGGCTAGGGGACAAGTACACATACCATTGTGATCGGGCCAGTTTCTGCATTCAGATGCTACCGAAATTATTCGGATTCTTCAATCCGTTCGCGAGATATGGCAGTTTGGAGGTAAGAAACGGTTGAGAAACTCAAAATTTTCGCAGTTCTGATGCTCGAAACGAATAACTAGAATGGCCTAGGGGAAAAGTACGCATACCGTTGTAATCGGGCGAGTTTCTACTTTCAGATGCAACAGAAATTATTCAGATTCGTCAATCCGTTCGCGAGATATGGCAAATTTGGAGGTAAGAAACGGTTGAGAAATTCAAAATTTTCGCAGTTCTGATGCCCGAAACGAATAACTAGAATGGCCTAGGGGAAAAGTACGCATACCGTTGTAGTCGGGCGAGTTTCTACTTTCAGATGCAACAGAAATTTTGCGGAATCGTCAATCAGTTCGCGAGATATGTCAGTCTGGAGGGAAGAAATGGTTGAGAAACTCAAAATTTTCGCAGTTCTGATGGTCGAAACGAATAACTAGAATGGGCTAGGGGACAAGTACACATACCTTTGTGACCGGGCGAGTTTCTACATTCAGATGCAATGGAAATTATTCGGATTCGTCAATCCGTTCGCGAGATATGGCAGTTTGGAGGTAAGAAACGGTTGAGAAACTCAAAATTTTCGCGATTCTGATGCTCGAAACGAATAACAAGGATGGCCTAGGGGAAAGGTACACATACCGTTGTAATCGGGCGAGTTTCTACTTTCAGATGCAACAGAAATTATTCGGATTCGTCATTCCGTTCGCGAGATATGGCAAATATGGAGGTAAGAAACGGTTGAGAAACTCAAAATTTTCGCAGTTCTGATGCCCGAAACGAATAACTAGAATGGCCTAGGGGAAAAATACACATACCGTTGTAATCGAGCGAGATTCTACTTTCAGCTGCAACAGAAATTATTCGGATTCGTCAATCCGTTCGCGAGATATGGCAGTTTGGAGGTAAGAAACGGTTGAGAAACTCAAAATTTTCGCAGTTCTGATGCTCGAAAAGAATAACTAGAATGGCCTAGGGGAAAAATACACATACCGTTGTAATCGGGCGAGTTTCTACTTTCAGATGCAACAGAAATTATTCGGATCCGTCAATCCGTTCGCGAGATATGGCAAATTTGGTGGTAAGAAACGGTTGAGAAACTCAAAATTTTCCCAGTTCTGATGGTCGAAACGACTAACTAGAATGGCCTAGGGGACAAGTACATATACCGTTGTAATCGGGCGAGTTTCTACTTTCAGATGCAACAGAAATTATTCGGAATCGTCAATCCGTTCGCGAGATATGTCAGTTTGGAGGGAAGAAATGGTTGAGGAACTCAAAATTTTCGCAGTTCTGATGGTCCAAACGAATAACTAGAATCGGCTAGGGGACAAGTACACATACCATTGTGATCGGGCCAGTTTCTGCATTCAGATGCTACCGAAATTATTCGGATTCGTCAATCCGTTCGCGAGATATGGCAGTTTGGAGGTAAGAAACGGTTGAGAAACTCAAAATTTTCGCAGTTCTGATGCTCGAAACGAATAACTAGAATGGCCTAGGGGAAAAGTACACATACCGTTGTAATCGGGCGAGTTTCTACTGTCAGATGCAACAGAAATTATTCGGATTCGTCAATCCGTTCGCGAGATATGGCAGTTTGGAGGGAAGAAACGGTTGAGGAACTCAAAATTTTCGCAGTTCTGATGCTCGAAAAGAATAACTAGAATCGCCTAGGGGAAAAATACACATACCGTTGTAATCGGGCGAGATTCTACTTTCAGCTGCAACAGAAATTATTCGGATTCGTCAATCCGTTCGCGAGATATGGCAGTTTGGAGGTAAGAAACGGTTGAGAAACTCAAAATTTTCGCAGTTCTGATGCCCGAAACGAATAACTAGAATGGCCTAGGGGAAAAGTACGCATACCGTTGTAATCGGGCGAGTTTCTACTTTCAGATGCAACAGAAATTTTGCGGATTCGTCAATCAGTTCGCGAGATATGTCAGTTTGGAGGGAAGAAATGGTTGAGAATCTCAAAATTTTCGCAGTTCTGATGGTCGAAACGTATAACTAGAATGGGCTAGGGGACAAGTACACATACCTTTGTGACCGGGCGAGTTTCTAAATTTAGATGCAACGGAAATTATTCGGATTCGTCAATTCGTTCGCGAGATATGGCAGTTTGGAGGTAAGAAACGGTTGAGAAACTCAAAATTTTCGCGTTTCTGATGCTCGAAATGAATAACAAGAATGGCCTAGGGGAAAGGTACACATACCGTT
Source organism: Ptiloglossa arizonensis (assembly GCF_051014685.1). Taxonomy (NCBI): domain Eukaryota; kingdom Metazoa; phylum Arthropoda; class Insecta; order Hymenoptera; family Colletidae; genus Ptiloglossa; species Ptiloglossa arizonensis. The sequence continues at coordinate 611,734 of NW_027478496.1, forward strand.
GTAATCGGGCGAGTTCCTACTTTCAGATGCAACAGAAATTATTCGGATTCGTCAATCCGTTCGCGAGATATGGCACATTTGGAGGTAAGAAACGGTTGAGAAACTCAAAAGTTTCGCAGTTCTGATGGTCGAAACGACTAACTAGAATGGCCTAGGGGACAAGTACATATACCGTTGTAATCGAGCGAGTTTCTACTTTCAGATGCAACAGAAATTATTCGGATTCGTCAATCCGTTCGTGAGGTATGGCAGTTTGGAGGTAAGAAAGGATTGAGAAACTCAAAATTTTCGCAGTTCTGATGGTCGAAACGACTAACTACTAGAATGGCCTAGGGGAAAAGTACACATACCGTTGTAATCGGGCGAGTTTCTACTTTCAGTTGCAACAGAAATTATTCGGATTCGTCAATCCGTTCGCGAGATATGGCAAATTTGGTGGTAAGAAACGGTTGAGAAACTCAAAATTTTCCCAGTTCTGATGGTCGAAACGACTAACTAGAATGGCCTAGGGGACAAGTACATATACCGTTGTAATCGGGCGAGTTTCTACTTTCAGATGCAACAGAAATTATTCGGATTCGTCAATCCGTTCGCGAGATATGTCAGTTTGGAGGGAAGAAATGGTTGAGGAACTCAAAATTTTCGCAGTTCTGATGGTCGAAACGAATAACTAGAATGGGCTAGGGGACAAGTACACATACCATTGTGATCGGGCCAGTTTCTGCATTCAGATGCTACCGAAATTATTCGGATTCGTCAATCCGTTCGCGAGATATGTCAGTTTGGAGGGAAGAAATGGTTGAGGATCTCAAAATTTTCGCAGTTCTGATGGTCGAAACGAATAACTAGAATGGTCTAGGGGACAAGTACACATACCATTGTGATCGGGCCAGTTTCTGCATTCAGATGCTACCGAAATTATTCGGATTCGTCAATCCGTTCGCGAGATATGGCAGTTTGGAGGTAAGAAACGGTTGAGAAACTCAAAATTTTCGCGATTCTGATGCTCGAAACGAATAACAAGGATGGCCTAGGGGAAAGGTACACATACCGTTGTAATCGGGCGAGTTTCTACTTTCAGATGAAACAGAAATTATTCGGATTCGTCAATCCGTTCGCGAGATATGGCAGTTTGGAGGGAAGAAACGGTTGAGGAACTCAAAATTTTCGCAGTTCTGATGCTCGAAAAGAATAACTAGAATGGCCTAGGGGAAAAATACACATACCGTTGTAATCGGGCGAGATTCTACTTTCAGCTGCAACAGAAATTATTCGGATTCGTCAATCCGTTCGCGAGATATGGCAGTTTGGAGGTAAGAAACGGTTGAGAAACTCAAAATTTTCGCAGTTCTGATGCCCGAAACGAATAACTAGAATGGCCTAGGGGAAAAGTACGCATACCGTTGTAATCGGGCGAGTTTCTACTTTCAGATGCAACAGAAATTATTCGGATTCGTCAATCCGTTCGCGAGGTATGGCTGTTTGAAGGGAAGAAACAGTTGAGATACTCAAAATTTTCGCAGTTCTGATGGTCGAAACGAATAACTAGAATGGCCAAGGGGAAAAGTACACATAGCGTTGCAATCGGGCGAGTTTCTACTTTCAGATGCAACAGAAATTATTCGGATTCGTCATTCCGTTCGCGAGATATGGCAAATATGGTGGTAAGAAACGGTTGAGAAACTCAAAATTTTCGCAGTTCTGATGCCCGAAACGAATAACTAGAATGGCCTAGGGGAAAAGTACGCATACCGTTGTAATCGGGCGAGTTTCTACTTTCAGATGCAACAGAAATTTTGCGGATTCGTCAATCAGTTCGCGAGATATGTCAGTTTGGAGGGAAGAAATGGTTGAGAATCTCAAAATTTTCGCAGTTCTGATGGTCGAAACGAATAACTAGAATGGGCTAGGGGACAAGTACACATACCTTTGTGACCGGGCGAGTTTCTACATTTAGATGCAACGGAAATTATTCGGATTCGTCAACTCGTTCGCGAGATATGGCAGTTTGGATGTAAGAAAGGGTTGAGAAACTCAAAATTTTCGCAGTTCTGATGGTCGAAACGACTAACTAGAATGGCCTAGGGGAAAAGTACACATACCGTTGTAATCGGGCGAGTTTCTACTTTCAGTTGCAACAGAAATTATTCGGATTCGTCAATCCGTTCGCGAGATATGGCAAATTTGGTGGTAAGAAACGGTTGAGAAACTCAAAATTTTCCCAGTTCTGATGGTCGAAACGACTAACTAGAATGGCCTAGGGGACAAGTACATATACCGTTGTAATCGGGCGAGTTTCTACTTTCAGATGCAACAGAAATTATTCGGATTCGTCAATCCGTTCGCGAGATATGTCAGTTTGGAGGGAAGAAATGGTTGAGGAACTCAAAATTTTCGCAGTTCTGATGGTCGAAACGAATAACTAGAATGGGCTAGGGGACAAGTACACTTACCATTGTGATCGGGCCAGTTTCTGCATTCAGATGCTACCGAAATTATTCGGATTCGTCAATCCGTTCGCGAGATATTGCAGTTTGGAGGTAAGAAACGGTTGAGAAACTCAAAATTTTCGCAGTTCTGATGCTCGAAACGAATAACTACAATGGCCGAGGGGAAAAGTACACATACCGTTGTAATCGGGCGAGTTTCTACTTTCAGATGCAACAGAAATTATTCGGATTCGTCAATCCGTTCGCGAGATATGGCAGTTTGGAGGTAAGAAACGGTTGAGGAACTCAAAATTTTCGCAGTTCTGATGCTCGAAACGAATAACTAGAATGGCCTAGGGGAAAAATACACAAACCGTTGTAATCGGGCGAGATTCTACTTTCAGCTGCAACAGAAATTATTCGGATTCGTCAATCCGTTCGCGAGATATGGCAGTTTGGAGGTAAGAAACGGTTGAGAAACTCAAAATTTTCGCAGTTCTGATGGCCGAAACGAATAACTAGAATGGCCTAGGGGAAAAGTACGCATACCGTTGTAATCGGGCGAGTTTCTACTTTCAGATGCAACAGAAATTATTCGGATTCGTCAATCCGTTCGCGAGATATGTCAGTTTGGAGGGAAGAAATGGTTGAGGATCTCAAGATTTTCGCAGTTCTGATGGTCGAAACGAATAACTAGAATAGGCTAGGGGACAAGTACACATACCATTGTGATCGGGCCAGTTTCTGCATTCAGATGCTACCGAAATTATTCGGATTCGTCAATCCGTTCGCGAGATATGGCAGTTTGGAGGTAAGAAACGGTTGAGAAACTCAAAATTTTCGCAGTTCTGATGCTCGAAACGAATAACTAGAATGGCCTAGGGGAAAAGTACACATACCGTTGTAATCGGGCGAGTTTCTACTTTCAGATGCAACAGAAATTATTCGGATTCGTCATTCCGTTCGCGAGATATGGCAAATATGGGGGTAAGAAGCGGTTGAGAAACTCAAAATTTTCGCAGTTCTGATGCCCGAAACGAATAACTAGAATGGCCTAGGGGACAAGTACATATACCGTTGTAGTCGGGCGAGTTTCTACTTTCAGATGCAACAGAAATTTTGCGGAATCGTCAATCAGTTCGCTAGATATGTCAGTCTGGAGGGAAGAAATGGTTGAGAAACTCAAAATTTTCGCAGTTCTGATGGTGGAAACGAATAACTAGAATGGGCTAGGGGACAAGTACACATACCTTTGTGACCGGGCGAGTTTCTACATTCAGATGCAACGGAAATTATTCGGATTCGTCAATCCGTTCGCGAGATATGGCAGTTTGGAGGTAAGAAACGGTTGCCAAAAACTCAAAATTTTCGCGATTCTGATGCTCGAAACGAATAACAAGGATGGCCTAGGGGAAAGGTACACATACCGTTGTAATCGGGCGAGTTTCTACTTTCAGATGAAACAGAAATTATTCGGATTCGTCAATCCGTTCGTGAGGTATGGCAGTTTGGAGGTAAGAAACGGATGAGAAACTCAAAATTTTCGCAGTTCTGATGGTCGAAACGACTAACTAGAATGGCCTAGGGGAAAAGTACACATACCGTTGTAATCGGGCGAGTTTCTACTTTCAGATGCAACAGAAATTATTCGGATTCGTCAATCCGTTCGCGAGATATGGCAAATTTGGTGGTAAGAAACGGTTGAGAAACTCAAAATTTTCCCAGTTCTGATGGTCGAAACGACTAACTAGAATGGCCTAGGGGACAAGTACATATACCTTTGTAATCGGGCGAGTTTCTACTTTCAAATGCAACAGAAATTATTCGGATTCGTCAATCCGTTCGCGAGATATGTCATTTGGAGGGAAGAAATGGTTGAGGAACTAAAAATTTTCGCAGTTCTGATGGTCGAAACGAATAACTAGAATGGGCTAGGGGACAAGTACACATACCATTGTGATCGGGCCAGTTTCTGCATTCAGATGCTACCGAAATTATTCGGATTCGTCAATCCGTTCGCGAGATATTGCAGTTTGGAGGTAAGAAACGGTTGAGAAACTCAAAATTTTCGCAGTTCTGATGCTCGAAACGAATAACTACAACGGCCTAGGGGAAAAGTACACATACCGTTGTAATCGGGCGAGTTTCTACTTTCAGATGCAACAGAAATTATTCGGATTCGTCAATCCGTTCGCGAGATATGGCAGTTTGGAGGTAAGAAACGGTTGAGGAACTCAAAACTTTCGCAGTTCTGATGCTCGAAACGAATAACTAGAATGGCCTAGGGGAAAAATACACATACCGTTGTAATCGAGCGAGATTCTACTTTCAGCTGCAACAGAAATTATTCGGATTCGTCAATCCGTTCGCGAGATATGGCAGATTGGAGGTAAGAAACGGTTGAGAAACTCAAAATTTTCGCAGTTCTGATGGTCGAAACGAATAACTAGAATGGGCTAGGGGACAAGTACACATACCATTGTGATCGGGCCAGTTTCTGCATTCAGATGCTACCGAAATTATTCGGATTCGTCAATCCGTTCGCGAGATATTGCAGTTTGGAGGTAAGAAACGGTTGAGAAACTCAAAACTTTCGCAGTTCTGATGCTCGAAACGAATAACTACAACGGCCTAGGGGAAAAGTACACATACCGTTGTAATCGGGCGAGTTTCTACTTTCAGATGCAACAGAAATTATTCGGATTCGTCAATCCGTTCGCGAGATATGGCAGTTTGGAGGTAAGAAACGGTTGAGGAACTCAAAATTTTCGCAGTTCTGATGCTCGAAACGAATTACTAGAATGGCCTAGGGGAAAAATACACATACCGTTGTAATCGAGCGAGATTCTACTTTCAGCTGCAACAGAAATTATTCGGATTCGTCAATCCGTTCGCGAGATATGGCAGTTTGGAGGTAAGAAACGGTTGAGAAACTCAAAATTTTCGCAGTTCTGATGGCCGAAACGAATAACTAGAATGGCCTAGGGGAAAAGTACGCATACCGTTGTAATCGGGCGAGTTTTTACTTTCAGATGCAACAGAAATTATTCGGATTCGTCAATCCGTTCGCGAGATATGGCAGATTGGAGGTAAGAAACGGTTGAGAAACTCAAAATTTTCGCAGTTCTGATGCTCGAAACGAATAACTAGAATGGCCTAGGGGAAAAGTACACACACCGTTGTAATCGGGCGAGTTTCTACTTTCAGATGCAACAGAAATTATTCGGATTCGTCATTCCGTTCGCGAGATATGGCAAATATGGTGGTAAGAAACGGTTGAGAAACTCAAAATTTTCGCAGTTCTGATGCCCGAAACGAATAACTAGAATGGCCTGGGGGAAAAGTACGCATACCGTTGTAATCGGGCGAGTTTCTACTTTCAGATGCAACAGAAATTATTCAGATTCGTCAATCCGTTCGCGAGATATGGCAAATTTGGAGGTAAGAAACGGTTGAGAAACTCAAAATTTTCGCAGTTCTGATGCCCGAAACGAATAACTAGAATGGCCTAGGGGAAAAGTACGCATACCGTTGTAGTCGGGCGAGTTTCTACTTTCAGATGCAACAGAAATTTTGCGGAATCGTCAATCAGTTCGCGAGATATGTCAGTCTGGAGGGAAGAAATGGTTGAGAAACTCAAAATTTTCGCAGTTCTGATGGTCGAAACGAATAACTAGAATGGGCTAGGGGACAAGTACACATACCTTTGTGACCGGGCGAGTTTCTACATTCAGATGCAACGGAAATTATTCGGATTCGTCAATCCGTTCGCGAGATATGGCAGTTTGGAGGTAAGAAACGGTTGAGAAACTCAAAATTTTCGCGATTCTGATGCTCGAAACGAATAACAAGAATGGCCTAGGGGAAAGGTACACATACCGTTGTAATCGGGCGAGTTTCTACTTTCAGATGAAACAGAAATTATTCGGATTCGTCAATCCGTTTGTGAGGTATGGCAGTTTGGAGGTAAGAAACGGATGAGAAACTCAAAATTTTCGCAGTTCTGATGGTCGAAACGACTAACTAGAATGGCCTATGGGAAAAGTACACATACCGTTGTAATCGGGCGAGTTTCTACTTTCAGATGCAACAGAAATTATTCGGATTCGTCAATCCGTTCGCGAGATATGGCAAATTTGGGGGTAAGAAACGGTTGAGAAACTCAAAATTTTCCCAGTTCTGATGGTCGAAACGACTAACTAGAATGGCCTAGGGGACAAGTACATATACCGTTGTAATCGGGCGAGTTTCTACTTTCAGATGCAACAGAAATTATTCGGATTCGACAATCCGTTCGCGAGATATGTCAGTTTGGAGGGAAGAAATGGTTGAGGAACTAAAAATTTTCGCAGTTCTGATGGTCGAAACGAATAACTAGAATGGGCTAGGGGACAAGTACACATACCATTGTGATCGGGCCAGTTTCTGCATTCAGATGCTACCGAAATTATTCGGATTCTTCAATCCGTTCGCGAGATATGGCAGTTTGGAGGTAAGAAACGGTTGAGAAACTCAAAATTTTCGCAGTTCTGATGCTCGAAACGAATAACTAGAATGGCCTAGGGGAAAAGTACGCATACCGTTGTAATCGGGCGAGTTTCTACTTTCAGATGCAACAGAAATTATTCAGATTCGTCAATCCGTTCGCGAGATATGGCAAATTTGGAGGTAAGAAACGGTTGAGAAATTCAAAATTTTCGCAGTTCTGATGCCCGAAACGAATAACTAGAATGGCCTAGGGGAAAAGTACGCATACCGTTGTAGTCGGGCGAGTTTCTACTTTCAGATGCAACAGAAATTTTGCGGAATCGTCAATCAGTTCGCGAGATATGTCAGTCTGGAGGGAAGAAATGGTTGAGAAACTCAAAATTTTCGCAGTTCTGATGGTCGAAACGAATAACTAGAATGGGCTAGGGGACAAGTACACATACCTTTGTGACCGGGCGAGTTTCTACATTCAGATGCAATGGAAATTATTCGGATTCGTCAATCCGTTCGCGAGATATGGCAGTTTGGAGGTAAGAAACGGTTGAGAAACTCAAAATTTTCGCGATTCTGATGCTCGAAACGAATAACAAGGATGGCCTAGGGGAAAGGTACACATACCGTTGTAATCGGGCGAGTTTCTACTTTCAGATGCAACAGAAATTATTCGGATTCGTCATTCCGTTCGCGAGATATGGCAAATATGGAGGTAAGAAACGGTTGAGAAACTCAAAATTTTCGCAGTTCTGATGCCCGAAACGAATAACTAGAATGGCCTAGGGGAAAAATACACATACCGTTGTAATCGAGCGAGATTCTACTTTCAGCTGCAACAGAAATTATTCGGATTCGTCAATCCGTTCGCGAGATATGGCAGTTTGGAGGTAAGAAACGGTTGAGAAACTCAAAATTTTCGCGATTCTGATGCTCGAAACGAATAACAAGGATGGCCTAGGGGAAAGGTACACATACCGTTGTAATCGGGCGAGTTTCTACTTTCAGATGCAACAGAAATTATTCGGATTCGTCAATCCGTTCGCGAGATATGGCAGTTTGGAGGTAAGAAACGGTTGAGGAACTCAAAATTTTCGCAGTTCTGATGCTCGAAACGAATAACTAGAATGGCCTAGGGGAAAAATACACATACCGTTGTAATCGAGCGAGATTCTACTTTCAGCTGCAACAGAAATTATTCGGATTCGTCAATCCGTTCGCGAGATATGGCAGTTTGGAGGTAAGAAACGGTTGAGAAACTCAAAATTTTCGCAGTTCTGATGGCCGAAACGAATAACTAGAACGGCCTAGGGGAAAAGTACGCATACCGTTGTAATCGGGCGAGTTTTTACTTTCAGATGCAACAGAAATTATTCGGATTCGTCAATCCGTTCGCGAGATATGGCAGATTGGAGGTAAGAAACTGTTGAGAAACTCAAAATTTTCGCAGTTCTGATGCTCGAAACGAATAACTAGAATGGCCTAGGGGAAAAGTACACACATCGTTGTAATCGGGCGAGTTTCTACTGTCAGATGCAACAGAAGTTATTCAGATTCGTCAATCCGTTCGCGAGATATGGCAAATTTGGAGGTAAGAAACGGTTGAGAAACTCAAAATTTTCGCAGTTCTGATGCCCGAAACGAATAACTAGAATGGCCTAGGGGAAAAGTACGCATACCGTTGTAGTCGGGCGAGTTTCTACTTTCAGATGCAACAGAAATTTTGCGGAATCGTCAATCAGTTCGCGAGATATGTCAGTCTGGAGGGAAGAAATGGTTGAGAAACTCAAAATTTTCGCAGTTCTGATGGTCGAAACGAATAACTAGAATGGGCTAGGGGACAAGTACACATACCTTTGTGACCGGGCGAGTTTCTACATTCAGATGCAACGGAAATTATTCGGATTCGTCAATCCGTTCGCGAGATATGGCAGTTTGGAGGTTAGAAACGGTTGAGAAACTCAAAATTTTCGCGATTCTGATGCTCGAAACGAATAACAAGGATGGCCTAGGGGAAAGGTACACATACCGTTGTAATCGGGCGAGTTTCTACTTTCAGATGCAACAGAAATTATTCGGATTCGTCAATCCGTTCGCGAGATATGGCAGTTTGGAGGTAAGAAACGGTTGAGGAACTCAAAATTTTCGCAGTTCTGATGCTCGAAACGAATAACTAGAATGGCCTAGGGGAAAAATACACATACCGTTGTAATCGAGCGAGATTCTACTTTCAGCTGCAACAGAAATTATTCGGATTCGTCAATCCGTTCGCGAGATATGGCAGTTTGTAGGTAAGAAACGGTTGAGAAACTCAAAATTTTCGCAGTTCTGATGGCCGAAACGAATAACTAGAATGGCCTAGGGGAAAAGTACGCATACCGTTGTAATCGGGCGAGTTTTTACTTTCAGATGCAACAGAAATTATTCGGATTCGTCAATCCGTTCGCGAGATATGGCAGATTGGAGGTAAGAAACGGTTGAGAAACTCAAAATTTTCGCAGTTCTGATGCTCGAAACGAATAACTAGAATGGCCTGGGGGAAAAGTACACACACCGTTGTAATGGGGCGAGTTTCTACTTTCAGATGCAACAGAAATTATTCGGATTCGTCATTCCGTTCGCGAGATATGGCAAATATGGTGGTAAGAAACGGTTGAGAAACTCAAAATTTTCGCAGTTCTGATGCCCGAAACGAATAACTAGAATGGCCTAGGGGAAAAGTACGCATACCGTTGTAATCGGGCGAGTTTCTACTTTCAGATGCAACAGAAATTATTCAGATTCGTCAATCCGTTCGCGAGATATGGCAAATTTGGAGGTAAGAAACGGTTGAGAAACTCAAAATTTTCGCAGTTCTGATGCCCGAAACGAATAACTAGAATGGCCTAGGGGAAAAGTACGCATACCGTTGTAGTCGGGCGAGTTTCTACTTTCAGATGCAACAGAAATTTTGCGGAATCGTCAATCAGTTCGCGAGATATGTCAGTCTGGAGGGAAGAAATGGTTGAGAAACTCAAAATTTTCGCAGTTCTGATGGTCGAAACGAATAACTAGAATGGGCTAGGGGACAAGTACACATACCTTTGTGACCGGGCGAGTTTCTACATTCAGATGCAACGGAAATTATTCGGATTCGTCAATCCGTTCGCGAGATATGGCAGTTTGGAGGTAAGAAACGGTTGAGAAACTCAAAATTTTCGCGATTCTGATGCTCGAAACGAATAACAAGGATGGCCTAGGGGAAAGGAACACATACCGTTGTAATCGGGCGAGTTTCTACTTTCAGATGCAACAGAAATTATTCGGATTCGTCAATCCGTTCGCGAGATATGGCAGTTTGGAGGTAAGAAACGGTTGAGGAACTCAAAATTTTCGCAGTTCTGATGCTCGAAACGAATAACTAGAATGGCCTAGGGGAAAAATACACATACCGTTGTAATCGAGCGAGATTCTACTTTCAGCTGCAACAGAAATTATTCGGATTCGTCAATCCGTTCGCGAGATATGGCAGTTTGGAGGTAAGAAACGGTTGAGAAACTCAAAATTTTCGCAGTTCTGATGGCCGAAACGAATAACTAGAATGGCCTAGGGGAAAAGTACGCATACCGTTGTAATCGGGCGAGTTTTTACTTTCAGATGCAACAGAAATTATTCGGATTCGTCAATCCGTTCGCGAGATATGGCAGATTGGAGGTAAGAAACGGTTGAGAAACTCAAAATTTTCGCATTTCTGATGCTCGAAACGAATAACAAGGATGGCCTAGGGGAAAGGTACACATACCGTTGTAATCGGGCGAGTTTCTACTTTCAGATGAAACAGAAATTATTCGGATTCGTCAATCCGTTCGTGAGGTATGGCAGTTTGGAGGTAAGAAACGGTTGAGAAACTCAAAATTTTCGCCGTTCTGATGGTCGAAACGAATAACTAGAATGGGCTAGGGGACAAGTACACATACCATTGTGATCGGGCCAGTTTCTGCATTCAGATGCAACAGAAATTATTCGGATTCGTCAATCCGTTCGCGAGATATGGCAAATTTGGAGGTAAGAAACGGTTGAGAAACTCAAAAGTTTCGCAGTTCTGATGGTCGAAAAGACTAACTAGAATGGCCTAGGGGACAAGTACATATACCGTTGTAATCGGGCGAGTTTCTACTTTCAGATGCAACAGAAATTATTCGGATTCGTCAATCCGTTCGCGAGATATGTCAGTTTGGAGGGAAGAAATGGTTGAGGAACTCAAAATTTTCTCAGTTCTGATGGTCGAAACGAATAACTAGAATGGGCTAGGGGACAAGTACACATACCATTGTGATCGGGCCAGTTTCTGCATTCAGATGCTACCGAAATTATTCGGATTCGTCAATCCGTTCGCGAGATATGGCAGTTTGGAGGTAAGAAACGGTAGAGAAACTCAAAATTTTCGCAGTTCTGATGCTCGAAACGAATAACTAGAATGGCCTAGGGGAAAAGTACACATACCGTTGTAATCGGGCGAGTTTCTACTTTCAGATGCAACAGAAATTATTCGGATTCGTCAATCCGTTCGCGAGATATGGCAGTTTGGAGGTAAGAAACGGTTGAGAAACTCAAAATTTTCGCAGTTCTGATGCCCGAAACGAATAACTAGAATGGCCTAGGGGAAAAGTACGCATACCGTTGTAATCGGGCGAGTTTCTACTTTCAGATGCAACAGAAATTATTCGGATTCGTCAATCCGTTCGCGAGATATGTCAGTTTGGAGGGAAGGAATGGTTGAGGATCTCAAAATTTTCGCAGTTCTGATGGTCGAAACGAATAACCAGAATGGGCTAGGGGACAAGTACACATACCATTGTGATCGGGCCAGTTTCTGCATTCAGATGCTACCGAAATTATTCGGATTTGTCAATCCGTTCGCGAGATATGGCAAATATGGTGGTAAGAAACGGTTGAGAAACTCAAAATTTTCGCAGTTCTGATGCCCGAAACGAATAACTAGAATGGCCTAGGGGAATAGTACGCATACCGTTGTAATCGGGCGAGTTTCTACTTTCAGATGCAACAGAAATTTTGCGGATTCGTCAATCAGTTCGCGAGATATGTCAGTTTGGAGGGAAGAAATGGTTGAGAATCTCAAAATTTTCGCAGTTCTGATGGTCGAAACGTATAACTAGAATGGGCTAGGGGACAAGTACAAATACCTTTGTGACCGGGCGAGTTTCTACATTTAGATGCAACGGATATTATTCGGATTCGTCAATTCGTTCGCGAGATATGGCAGTTTGGAGGTAAGAAACGGTTGAGAAACTCAAAATTTTCGCGTTTCTGATGCTCGAAACGAATAACAAGAATGGCCTAGGGGAAAGGTACACATACCGTTGTAATCGGGCGAGTTTCTACTTTCAGATGCAACAGAAATTATTCGGATTCGTCAATCCGTTCGCGAGATATGGCAAATTTGGAGGTAAGAAACGGTTGAGAAACTCAAAAGTTTCGCAGTTCTGATGGTCGAAACGACTAACTAGAATGGCCTAGGGGACAAGTACATATACCGTTGTAATCGGGCGAGTTTCTACTTTCAGATGCAACAGAAATTATTCGGATTCGTCAATCCGTTCGCGAGATATGGCAGTTTGGAGGTAAGAAACGGTTGAGGAACTCAAAATTTTCGCAGTTCTGATGCTCGAAACGAATAACTAGAATGGCCTAGGGGAAAAATACACATACCGTTGTAATCGAGCGAGATTCTACTTTCAGCTGCAACAGAAATTATTCGGATTCGTCAATCCGTTCGCGAGATATGGCAGTTTGGAGGTAAGAAACGGTTGAGAAACTCAAAATTTTCGCAGTTCTGATGGCCGAAACGAATAACTAGAATGGCCTAGGGGAAAAGTACACATACCGTTGTAATCGGGCGAGTTTCTACTTTCAGATGCAACAGAAATTATTCGGATTCGTCAATCCGTTCGCGAGATATGGCAGATTGGAGGTAAGAAACGGTTGAGAAACTCAAAATTTTCGCAGTTCTGATGCCCGAAACGAATAACTAGAATGGCCTAGGGGAAAAGTACGCATACCGTTGTAGTCGGGCGAGTTTCTACTTTCAGATGCAACAGAAATTTTGCGGAATCGTCAATCAGTTCGCGAGATATGGCAAATTTGGGGGTAAGAAACGGTTGAGGAACTCAAAATTTTCCCAGTTCTGATGGTCGAAACGACTAACTAGAATGGCCTAGGGGACAAGTACATATACCGTTGTAATCGGGCGAGTTTCTACTTTCAGATGCAACAGAAATTATTCGGATTCGTCAATCCGTTCGCGAGATATGTCAGTTTGGAGGGAAGAAATGGTTGAGGAACTAAAAATTTTCGCAGTTCTGATGGTCGAAACGAATAACTAGAATGGGCTAGGGGACAAGTACACATACCATTGTGATCGGGCCAGTTTCTGCATTCAGATGCTACCGAAATTATTCGGATTCTTCAATCCGTTCGCGAGATATGGCAGTTTGGAGGTAAGAAACGGTTGAGAAACTCAAAATTTTCGCATTTCTGATGCTCGAAACGAATAACTAGAATGGCCTAGGGGAAAAGTACGCATACCGTTGTAGTCGGGCGAGTTTCTACTTTCAGATGCAACAGAAATTTTGCGGAATCGTCAATCAGTTCGCGAGATATGGCAAATTTGGGGGTAAGAAACGGTTGAGGAACTCAAAATTTTCCCAGTTCTGATGGTCGAAACGACTAACTAGAATGGCCTAGGGGAAAAGTACGCATACCGTTGTAGTCGGGCGAGTTTCTACTTTCAGATGCAACAGAAATTTTGCGGAATCGTCAATCAGTTCGCGAGATATGTCAGTCTGGAGGGAAGAAATGGTTGAGAAACTCAAAATTTTCGCAGTTCTGATGGTCGAAACGAATAACTAGAATGGGCTAGGGGACAAGTACACATACCTTTGTGACCGGGCGAGTTTCTACATTCATATGCAACGGAAATTATTCGGATTCGTCAATCCGTTCGCGAGATATGGCAGTTTGGAGGTAAGAAACGGTTGAGAAACTCAAAATTTTCGCGATTCTGATGCTCGAAACGAATAACAAGGATGGCCTAGGGGAAAGGTACACATACCGTTGTAATCGGGCGAGTTTCTACTTTCAGATGAAACAGAAATTATTCGGATTCGTCAATCCGTTCGTGAGGTATGGCAGTTTGGAGGTAAGAAACGGTTGAGAAACTCAAAATTTTCGCCGTTCTGATGGTCGAAACGAATAACTAGAATGGGCTAGGGGACAAGTACACATACCATTGTGATCGGGCCAGTTTCTGCATTCAGATGCAACAGAAATTATTCGGATTCGTCAATCCGTTCGCGAGATATGGCAAATTTGGAGGTAAGAAACGGTTGAGAAACTCAAAAGTTTCGCAGTTCTGATGGTCGAAAAGACTAACTAGAATGGCCTAGGGGACAAGTACATATACCGTTGTAATCGGGCGAGTTTCTACTTTCAGATGCAACAGAAATTATTCGGATTCGTCAATCCGTTCGCGAGATATGTCAGTTTGGAGGGAAGAAATGGTTGAGGAACTCAAAATTTTCTCAGTTCTGATGGTCGAAACGAATAACTAGAATGGGCTAGGGGACAAGTACACATACCATTGTGATCGGGCCAGTTTCTGCATTCAGATGCTACCGAAATTATTCGGATTCGTCAATCCGTTCGCGAGATATGGCAGTTTGGAGGTAAGAAACGGTAGAGAAACTCAAAATTTTCGCAGTTCTGATGCTCGAAACGAATAACTAGAATGGCCTAGGGGAAAAGTACACATACCGTTGTAATCGGGCGAGTTTCTACTTTCAGATGCAACAGAAATTATTCGGATTCGTCAATCCGTTCGCGAGATATGGCAGTTTGGAGGTAAGAAACGGTTGAGAAACTCAAAATTTTCGCAGTTCTGATGCCCGAAACGAATAACTAGAATGGCCTAGGGGAAAAGTACGCATACCGTTGTAATCGGGCGAGTTTCTACTTTCAGATGCAACAGAAATTATTCGGATTCGTCAATCCGTTCGCGAGATATGTCAGTTTGGAGGGAAGGAATGGTTGAGGATCTCAAAATTTTCGCAGTTCTGATGGTCGAAACGAATAACCAGAATGGGCTAGGGGACAAGTACACATACCATTGTGATCGGGCCAGTTTCTGCATTCAGATGCTACCGAAATTATTCGGATTTGTCAATCCGTTCGCGAGATATGGCAAATATGGTGGTAAGAAACGGTTGAGAAACTCAAAATTTTCGCAGTTCTGATGCCCGAAACGAATAACTAGAATGGCCTAGGGGAATAGTACGCATACCGTTGTAATCGGGCGAGTTTCTACTTTCAGATGCAACAGAAATTTTGCGGATTCGTCAATCAGTTCGCGAGATATGTCAGTTTGGAGGGAAGAAATGGTTGAGAATCTCAAAATTTTCGCAGTTCTGATGGTCGAAACGTATAACTAGAATGGGCTAGGGGACAAGTACAAATACCTTTGTGACCGGGCGAGTTTCTACATTTAGATGCAACGGAAATTATTCGGATTCGTCAATTCGTTCGCGAGATATGGCAGTTTGGAGGTAAGAAACGGTTGAGAAACTCAAAATTTTCGCGTTTCTGATGCTCGAAACGAATAACAAGAATGGCCTAGGGGAAAGGTACACATACCGTTGTAATCGGGCGAGTTTCTACTTTCAGATGCAACAGAAATTATTCGGATTCGTCAATCCGTTCGCGAGATATGGCAAATTTGGAGGTAAGAAACGGTTGAGAAACTCAAAAGTTTCGCAGTTCTGATGGTCGAAACGACTAACTAGAATGGCCTAGGGGACAAGTACATATACCGTTGTAATCGGGCGAGTTTCTACTTTCAGATGCAACAGAAATTATTCGGATTCGTCAATCCGTTCGCGAGATATGTCAGTTTGGAGGGAAGAAATGGTTGAGGAACTCAAAATTTTCGCAGTTCTGATGGTCGAAACGAATAACTAGAATGGGCTAGGGGACAAGTACACATACCATTGTGATCGGGCCAGTTTCTGCATTCAGATGCTACCGAAATTATTCGGATTCGTCAATCCGTTCGCGAGATATTGCAGTTTGGAGGTAAGAAACGGTTGAGAAACTCAAAATTTTCGCAGTTCTGATGCTCGAAACGAATAACTACAATGGCCTAGGGGAAAAGTACACATACCGTTGTAATCGGGCGAGTTTCTACTTTCAGATGCAACAGAAATTATTCGGATTCGTCAATCCGTTCGCGAGATATGGCAGTTTGGAGGTAAGAAACGGTTGAGAAACTCAAAATTTTGGCAGTTCTGATGGCCGAAACGAATAACTAGAATGGCCTAGGGGAAAAGTACGCATACCGTTGTAATCGGGCGAGTTTCTACTTTCAGATGCAACAGAAATTATTCGGATTCGTCAATCCGTTAGCGAGATATGTCAGTTTGGAGGGAAGAAATGGTTGAGGATCTCAAAATTTTCGCAGTTCTGATGGTCGAAACGAATAACTAGAATGGGCTAGGGGACAAGTACACATACCATTGTGATCGGGCCAGTTTCTGCATTCAGATGCTACCGAAATTATTCGGATTCGTCAATCCGTTCGCGAGATATGGCAGTTTGGAGGTAAGAAACGGTTGAGAAACTCAAAATTTTCGCAGTTCTGATGGCCGAAACGAATAACTAGAATGGCCTAGGGGAAAAGTACGCATACCGTTGTAATCGGGCGAGTTTCTACTTTCAGATGCAACAGAAATTATTCGGATTCGTCAATCCGTTCGCGAGATATGGCAAATTTGGAGGTAAGAAACGGTTGAGAAACTCAAAAGTTTCGCAGTTCTGATGCTCGAAAAGAATAACTAGAATGGCCTAGGGGAAAAATACACATACCGTTGTAATCGGGCGAGATTCTACTTTCAGCTGCAACAGAAATTATTCGGATTCGTCAATCCGTTCGCGAGATATGGCAGTTTGGAGGTAAGAAACGGTTGAGAAACTCAAAATTTTCGCAGTTCTGATGCCCGAAACGAATAACTAGAATGGCCTAGGGGAAAAGTACGCATACCGTTGTAATCGGGCGAGTTTCTACTTTCAGATGCAACAGAAATTATTCGGATTCGTCAATCCGTTCGCGAGGTATGGCTGTTTGAAGGGAAGAAACAGTTGAGATACTCAAAATTTTCGCAGTTCTGATGGTCGAAACGAATAACTAGAATGGCCAAGGGGAAAAGTACACATACCTTTGTGACCGGGCGAGTTTCTACATTTAGATGCAACGGAAATTATTCGGATTCGTCAACTCGTTCGCGAGATATGGCAGTTTGGAGGTAAGAAACGGTTGAGAAACTCAAAATTTTCGCGTTTCTGATGCTCGAAACGAATAACAAGAATGTCCTAGGGGAAAGGTACACATACCGTTGTAATCGGGCGAGTTTCTACTTTCAGATGAAACAGAAATTATTCGGATTCGTCAATCCGTTCGTGAGGTATGGCAGTTTGGAGGTAAGAAAGGGTTGTGAAACTCAAAATTTTCGCAGTTCTGATGGTCGAAACGACTAACTAGAATGGCCTAGGGGACATGTACATATACCGTTGTAATCGGGCGAGTTTCTACTTTCAGATGCAACAGAAATTATTCGGATTTGTCAATCCGTTCGCGAGATATGGCAAATTTGGAGGTAAGAAACGGTTGAGAAACGCAAAAGTTTCGCAGTTCTGATGGTCGAAACGACTAACTAGAATGGCCTAGGGGACAAGTACATATACCGTTGTAATCGGGCGAGTTTCTACTTTCAGATGCAACAGAAATTATTCGGATTCGTCAATCCTTTCGTGAGGTATGGCAGTTTGGATGTAAGAAAGGGTTGAGAAACTCAAAATTTTCGCAGTTCTGATGGTCGAAACGACTAACTAGAATGGCCTAGGGGAAAAGTACACATACCGTTGTAATCGGCCGGTTTCTACTTTCAGTTGCAACAGAAATTATTCGGATTCGTCAATCCGTTCGCGAGATATGGCAAATTTGGTGGTAAGAAACGGTTGAGAAACTCAAAATTTTCCCAGTTCTGATGGTCGAAACGACTAACTAGAATGGCCTAGGGGACAAGTACATATACCGTTGTAATCGGGCGAGTTTCTACTTTCAGATGCAACAGAAATTATTCGGATTCGTCAATCCGTTCGCGAGATATGTCAGTTTGGAGGGAAGAAATGGTTGAGGAACTCAAAATTTTCGCAGTTCTGATGGTCGAAACGAATAACTAGAATGGGCTAGGGGACAAGTACACATACCATTGTGATCGGGCCAGTTTCTGCATTCAGATGCTACCGAAATTATTCGGATTCGTCAATCCGTTCGCGAGATATTGCAGTTTGGAGGTAAGAAACGGTTGAGAAACTCAAAATTTTCGCAGTTCTGATGCTCGAAACGAATAACTACAATGGCCTAGGGGAAAAGTACATATACCGTTGTAATCGGGCGAGTTTCTACTTTCAGATGCAACAGAAATTATTCGGATTCGTCAATCCGTTCGCGAGATATGGCAGTTTGGAGGTAAGAAACGGTTGAGGAACTCAAAATTTTCGCAGTTCTGATGCTCGAAACGAATAACTAGAATGGCCTAGGGGAAAAATACACAAACCGTTGTAATCGGGCGAGATTCTACTTTCAGCTGCAACAGAAATTATTCGGATTCGTCAATCCGTTCGCGAGATATGGCAGTTTGGAGGTAAGAAACGGTTGAGAAACTCAAAATTTTCGCAGTTCTGATGGCCGAAACGAATAACTAGAATGGCCTAGGGGAAAAGTACGCATACCGTTGTAATCGGGCGAGTTTCTACTTTCAGATGCAACAGAAATAATTCGGATTCGTCAATCCGTTCGCGAGATATGTCAGTTTGGAGGGAAGAAATGGTTGAGGATCTCAAAATTTTCGCAGTTCTGATGGTCGAAACGAATAACTAGAATGGGCTAGGGGACAAGTACACATACCATTGTGATCGGGCCAGTTTCTGCATTCAGATGCTACCGAAATTATTCGGATTCGTCAATCCGTTCGCGAGATATGGCAGTTTGGAGGTAAGAAACGGTTGAGAAACTCAAAATTTTCGCAGTTCTGATGCTCGAAACGAATAACTAGAATGGCCTAGGGGAAAAGTACACATACCGTTGTAATCGGGCGAGTTTCTACTTTCAGATGCAACAGAAATTATTCGGATTTGTCATTCCGTTCGCGAGATATGGCAAATATGGAGGTAAGAAACGGTTGAGAAACTCAAAAGTTTCGCAGTTCTGATGGTCGAAACGACTAACTAGAATGGCCTAGGGGACAAGTACATATACCGTTGTAATCGGGCGAGTTTCTACTTTCAGATGCAACAGAAATTATTCGGATTCGTCAATCCGTTCGTGAGGTATGGCAGTTTGGAGGTAAGAAAGGGTTGAGAAACTCAAAATTTTCGCAGTTCTGATGGTCGAAACGACTAACTAGAATGGCCTAGGGGAAAAGTACACATACCGTAGTAATCGGGCGAGTTTCTACTTTCAGTTGCAACAGAAATTATTCGGATTCGTCAATCCGTTCGCGAGATATGGCAAATTTGGTGGTAAGAAACGGTTGAGAAACTCAAAATTTTCCCAGTTCTGATGGTCGAAACGACTAACTAGAATGGCCTAGGGGACAAGTACATATACCGTTGTAATCGGGCGAGTTTCTACTTTCAGATGCAACAGAAATTATTCGGATTCGTCAATCCGTTCGCGAGATATGTCAGTTTGGAGGGAAGAAATGGTTGAGGAACTCAAAATTTTCGCAGTTCTGATGGTCGAAACGAATAACTAGAATGGGCTAGGGGACAAGTACACATACCATTGTGATCGGGCCAGTTTCTGCATTCAGATGCTACCGAAATTATTCGGATTCGTCAATCCGTTCGCGAGATATTGCAGTTTGGAGGTAAGAAACGGTTGAGAAACTCAAAATTTTCGCAGTTCTGATGCTCGAAACGAATAACTACAATGGCCTAGGGGAAAAGTACACATACCGTTGTAATCGGGCGAGTTTCTACTTTCAGATGCAACAGAAATTATTCGGATTCGTCAATCCGTTCGCGAGATATGGCAGTTTGGAGGTAAGAAACGGTTGAGAAACTCAAAATTTTCGCAGTTCTGATGGCCGAAACGAATAACTAGAATGGCCTAGGGGAAAAGTACGCATACCGTTGTAATCGGGCGAGTTTCTACTTTCAGATGCAACAGAAATTATTCGGATTCGTCAATCCGTTCGCGAGATATGTCAGTTTGGAGGGAAGAAATGGTTGAGGATCTCAAAATTTTCGCAGTTCTGATGGTCGAAACGAATAACTAGAATGGGCTAGGGGACAAGTACACATACCATTGTGATCGGGCCAGTTTCTGCATTCAGATGCTACCGAAATTATTCGGATTCGTCAATCCGTTCGCGAGATATGGCAGTTTGGAGGTAAGAAACGGTTGAGAAACTCAAAATTTTCGCGATTCTGATGCTCGAAACGAATAACAAGGATGGCCTAGGGGAAAGGTACACATACCGTTGTAATCGGGCGAGTTTCTACTTTCAGATGAAACAGAAATTATTCGGATTCGTCAATCCGTTCGCGAGATATGGCAGTTTGGAGGGAAGAAACGGTTGAGGAACTCAAAATTTTCGCAGTTCTGATGCTCGAAAAGAATAACTAGAATGGCCTAGGGGAAAAATACACATACCGTTGTAATCGGGCGAGATTCTACTTTCAGCTGCAATAGAAATTATTCGGATTCGTCAATCCGTTCGCGAGATATGGCAGTTTGGAGGTAAGAAACGGTTGAGAAACTCAAAATTTTCGCAGTTCTGATGCCCGAAACGAATAACTAGAATGGCCTAGGGGAAAAGTACGCATACCGTTGTAATCGGGCGAGTTTCTACTTTCAGATGCAACAGAAATTATTCGGATTCGTCAATCCGTTCGCGAGGTATGGCTGTTTGAAGGGAAGAAACAGTTGAGATACTCAAAATTTTCGCAGTTCTGATGGTCGAAACGAATAACTAGAATGGCCAAAGGGAAAAGTACACATAGCGTTGCAATCGGGCGAGTTTCTACTTTCAGATGCAACAGAAATTATTCGGATTCGTCATTCCGTTCGCGAGATATGGCAAATATGGTGGTAAGAAACGGTTGAGAAACTCAAAATTTTCGCAGTTCTGATGCCCGAAACGAATAACTAGAATGGCCTAGGGGAAATGTACGCATACCGTTGTAATCGGGCGAGTTTCTACTTTCAGATGCAACAGAAATTTTGCGGATTCGTCAATCAGTTCGCGAGATATGTCAGTTTGGAGGGAAGAAATGGTTGAGAATCTCAAAATTTTCGCAGTTCTGATGGTCGAAACGAATAACTAGAATGGGCTAGGGGACAAGTACACATACCTTTGTGACCGGGCGAGTTTCTACATTTAGATGCAACGGAAATTATTCGGATTCGTCAACTCGTTCGCGAGATATGGCAGTTTGGAGGTAAGAAACGGTTGAGAAACTCAAAATTTTCGCGTTTCTGATGCTCGAAACGAATAACAAGAATGTCCTAGGGGAAAGGTACACATACCGTTGTAATCGGGCGAGTTTCTACTTTCAGATGAAACAGAAATTATTCGGATTCGTCAATCCGTTCGTGAGGTATGGCAGTTTGGAGGTAAGAAAGGGTTGTGAAACTCAAAATTTTCGCAGTTCTGATGGTCGAAACGACTAACTAGAATGGCCTAGGGGACATGTACATATACCGTTGTAATCGGGCGAGTTTCTACTTTCAGATGCAACAGAAATTATTCGGATTTGTCAATCCGTTCGCGAGATATGGCAAATTTGGTGGTAAGAAACGGTTGAGAAACGCAAAAGTTTCGCAGTTCTGATGGTCGAAACGACTAACTAGAATGGCCTAGGGGACAAGTACATATACCGTTGTAATCGGGCGAGTTTCTACTTTCAGATGCAACGGAAATTATTCGGATTCGTCAATCCGTTCGTGAGGTATGGCAGTTTGGATGTAAGACAGGGTTGAGAAACTCAAAATTTTCGCAGTTCTGATGGTCGAAACGACTAACTAGAATGGCCTAGGGGAAAAGTACACATACCGTTGTAATCGGGCGAGTTTCTACTTTCAGATGCAACAGAAATTATTCGGATTCGTCAATCCGTTCGCGAGATATGGCAAATTTGGTGGTAAGAAACGGTTGAGAAACTCAAAATTTTCCCAGATCTGATGGTCGAAACGACTAACTAGAATGGCCTAGGGGACAAGTACATATACCTTTGTAATCGGGCGAGTTTCTACTTTCAAATGCAACAGAAATTCTTCGGATTCGTCAATCCGTTCGCGAGATATGTCATTTGGAGGGAAGAAATGGTTGAGGAACTAAAAATTTTCGCAGTTCTGATGGTCGAAACGAATAACTAGAATGGGCTAGGGGACAAGTACACATACCATTGTGATCGGGCCAGTTTCTGCATTCAGATGCTACCGAAATTATTCGGATTCGTCAATCCGTTCGCGAGATATTGCCGTTTGGAGGTAAGAAACGGTTGAGAAACTCAAAATTTTCGCAGTTCTGATGCTCGAAACGAATAACTACAACGGCCTAGGGGAAAAGTACACATACCGTTGTAATCGGGCGAGTTTCTACTTTCAGATGCAACAGAAATTATTCGGATTCGTCAATCCGTTCGCGAGATATGGCAGTTTGGAGGTAAGAAACGGTTGAGGAACTCAAAATTTTCGCAGTTCTGATGCTCGAAACGAATAACTAGAATGGCCTAGGGGAAAAATACACATACCGTTGTAATCGAGCGAGATTCTACTTTCAGCTGCAACAGAAATTATTCGGATTCGTCAATCCGTTCGCGAGATATGGCAGTTTGGAGGTAAGAAACGGTTGAGAAACTCAAAATTTTCGCAGTTCTGATGGCCGAAACGAATAACTAGAATGGCCTAGGGGAAAAGTACGCATACCGTTGTAATCGGGCGAGTTTTTACTTTCAGATGCAACAGAAATTATTCGGATTCGTCAATCCGTTCGCGAGATATGGCAGATTGGAGGTAAGAAACGGTTGAGAAACTCAAAATTTTCGCAGTTCTGATGGTCGAAACGAATAACTAGAATGGGCTAGGGGACAAGTACACATACCATTGTGATCGGGCCAGTTTCTGCATTCAGATGCTACCGAAATTATTCGGATTCGTCAATCCGTTCGCGAGATATTGCAGTTTGGAGGTAAGAAACGGTTGAGAAACTCAAAATTTTCGCAGTTCTGATGCTCGAAACGAATAACTACAACGGCCTAGGGGAAAAGTACACATACCGTTGTAATCGGGCGAGTTTCTACTTTCAGATGCAACAGAAATTATTCGGATTCGTCAATCCGTTCGCGAGATATGGCAGTTTGGAGGTAAGAAACGGTTGAGGAACTCAAAATTTTCGCAGTTCTGATGCTCGAAACGAATAACTAGAATGGCCTAGGGGAAAAATACACATACCGTTGTAATCGAGCGAGATTCTACTTTCAGCTGCAACAGAAATTATTCGGATTCGTCAATCCGTTCGCGAGATATGGCAGTTTGGAGGTAAGAAACGGTTGAGAAACTCAAAATTTTCGCAGTTCTGATGGCCGAAACGAATAACTAGAATGGCCTAGGGGAAAAGTACGCATACCGTTGTAATCGGGCGAGTTTTTACTTTCAGATGCAACAGAAATTATTCGGATTCGTCAATCCGTTCGCGAGATATGGCAGATTGGAGGTAAGAAACGGTTGAGAAACTCAAAATTTTCGCAGTTCTGATGCTCGAAACGAATAACTAGAATGGCCTAGGGGAAAAGTACACACACCGTTGTAATCGGGCGAGTTTCTACTTTCAGATGCAACAGAAATTATTCGGATTCGTCATTCCGTTCGCGAGATATGGCAAATATGGTGGTAAGAAACGGTTGAGAAACTCAAAATTTTCGCAGTTCTGATGCCCGAAACGAATAACTAGAATGGCCTAGGGGAAAAGTCCGCATACCGTTGTAATCGGGCGAGTTTCTACTTTCAGATGCAACAGAAATTATTCAGATTCGTCAATCCGTTCGCGAGATATGGCAAATTTGGAGGTAAGAAACGGTTGAGAAACTCAAAATTTTCGCAGTTCTGATGCCCGAAACGAATAACTAGAATGGCCTAGGGGAAAAGTACGCTTACCGTTGTAGTCGGGCGAGTTTCTACTTTCAGATGCAACAGAAATTTTGCGGAATCGTCAATCAGTTCGCGAGATATGTCAGTCTGGAGGGAAGAAATGGTTGAGAAACTCAAAATTTTCGCAGTTCTGATGGTCGAAACGAATAACTAGAATGGGCTAGGGGACAAGTACACATACCTTTGTGACCGGGCGAGTTTCTACATTCAGATGCAACGGAAATTATTCGGATTCGTCAATCCGTTCGCGAGATATGGCAGTTTGGAGGTAAGAAACGGTTGAGAAACTCAAAATTTTCGCGATTCTGATGCTCGAAACGAATAACAAGAATGGCCTAGGGGAAAGGTACACATACCGTTGTAATCGGGCGAGTTTCTACTTTCAGATGAAACAGAAATTATTCGGATTCGTCAATCCGTTTGTGAGGTATGGCAGTTTGGAGGTAAGAAACGGATGAGAAACTCAAAATTTTCGCAGTTCTGATGGTCGAAACGACTAACTAGAATGGCCTATGGGAAAAGTACACATACCGTTGTAATCGGGCGTGTTTCTACTTTCAGATGCAACAGAAATTATTCGGATTCGTCAATCCGTTCGCGAGATATGGCAAATTTGGGGGTAAGAAACGGTTGAGAAACTCAAAATTTTCCCAGTTCTGATGGTCGAAACGACTAACTAGAATGGCCTAGGGGACAAGTACATATACCGTTGTAATCGGGCGAGTTTCTACTTTCAGATGCAACAGAAATTATTCGGATTCGTCAATCCGTTCGCGAGATATGTCAGTTTGGAGGGAAGAAATGGTTGAGGAACTAAAAATTTTCGCAGTTCTGATGGTCGAAACGAATAACTAGAATGGGCTAGGGGACAAGTACAAATACCATTGTGATCGGGCCAGTTTCTGCATTCAGATGCTACCGAAATTATTCGGATTCTTCAATCCGTTCGCGAGATATGGCAGTTTGGAGGTAAGAAACGGTTGAGAAACTCAAAATTTTCGCAGTTCTGATGCTCGAAACGGATAACTAGAATGGCCTAGGGGAAAAGTACGCATACCGTTGTAATCGGGCGAGTTTCTACTTTCAGATGCAACAGAAATTATTCGGATTCGTCAATCCGTTCGCGAGATATGGCAGTTTGGAGGTAAGAAACGGTTGAGAAACTCAAAATTTTCGCAGTTCTGATGGCCGAAACGAATAACTAGAATGGCCTAGGGGAAAAGTACGCATACCGTTGTAATCGGGCGAGTTTCTACTTTCAGATGCAACAGAAATTATTCGGATTCGTCAATCCGTTCGCGAGATATGTCAGTTTGGAGGGAAGAAATGGTTGAGGATCTCAAAATTTTCGCAGTTCTGATGGTCGAAACGAATAACTAGAATGGGCTAGGGGACAAGTACACATACCATTCTGATCGGGCCAGTTTCTGCATTCAGATGCTACCGAAATTATTCGGATTCGTCAATCCGTTCGCGAGATATGGCAGTTTGGAGGTAAGAAACGGTTGAGAAACTCAAAATTTTCGCGATTCTGATGCTCGAAACGAATAACAAGGATGGCCTAGGGGAAAGGTACACATACCGTTGTAATCGGGAGAGTTTCTACTTTCAGATGAAACAGAAATTATTCGGATTCGTCAATCCGTTCGCGAGATATGGCAGTTTGGAGGGAAGAAACGGTTGAGGAACTCAAAATTTTCGCAGTTCTGATGCTCGAAAAGAATAACTAGAATGGCCTAGGGGAAAAATACACATACCGTTGTAATCGGGCGAGATTCTACTTTCAGCTGCAACAGAAATTATTCGGATTCGTCAATCCGTTCGCGAGATATGGCAGTTTGGAGGTAAGAAACGGTTGAGAAACTCAAAATTTTCGCAGTTCTGATGCCCGAAACGAATAACTAGAATGGCCTAGGGGAAAAGTACGCATACCGTTGTAATCGGGCGAGTTTCTACTTTCAGATGCAACAGAAATTATTCGGATTCGTCAATCCGTTCGCGAGGTATGGCTGTTTGAAGGGAAGAAACAGTTGAGATACTCAAAATTTTCGCAGTTCTGATGGTCGAAACGAATAACTAGAATGGCCAAGGGGAAAAGTACACATAGCGTTGCAATCGGGCGAGTTTCTACTTTCAGATGCAACAGAAATTATTCGGATTCGTCATTCCGTTCGCGAGATATGGCAAATATGGTGGTAAGAAACGGTTGAGAAACTCAAAATTTTCGCAGTTCTGATGCCCGAAACGAATAACTAGAATGGCCTAGGGGAAAAGTACGCATACCGTTGTAATCGGGCGAGTTTCTACTTTCAGATGCAACAGAAATTTTGCGGATTCGTCAATCAGTTCGCGAGATATGTCAGTTTGGAGGGAAGAAATGGTTGAGAATCTCAAAATTTTCGCAGTTCTGATGGTCGAAACGAATAACCAGAATGGGCTAGGGGACAAGTACACATACCTTTGTGACCGGGCGAGTTTCTACATTTAGATGCAACGGAAATTATTCGGATTCGTCAACTCGTTCGCGAGATATGGCAGTTTGGAGGTAAGAAACGGTTGAGAAACTCAAAATTTTCGCGTTTCTGATGCTCGAAACGAATAACAAGAATGTCCTAGGGGAAAGGTACACATACCGTTGTAATCGGGCGAGTTTCTACTTTCAGATGAAACAGAAATTATTCGGATTCGTCAATCCGTTCGTGAGGTATGGCAGTTTGGAGGTAAGAAAGGGTTGTGAAACTCAAAATTTTCGCAGTTCTGATGGTCGAAACGACTAACTAGAATGGCCTAGGGGACATGTACATATACCGTTGTAATCGGGCGAGTTTCTACTTTCAGATGCAACAGAAATTATTCGGATTTGTCAATCCGTTCGCGAGATATGGCAAATTTGGAGGTAAGAAACGGTTGAGAAACGCAAAAGTTTCGCAGTTCTGATGGTCGAAACGACTAACTAGAATGGCCTAGGGGACAAGTACATATACCGTTGTAATCGGGCGAGTTTCTACTTTCAGATGCAACAGAAATTATTCGGATTCGTCAATCCGTTCGTGAGGTATGGCAGTTTGGATGTAAGAAAGGGTTGAGAAACTCAAAATTTTCGCAGTTCTGATGGTCGAAACGACTAACTAGAATGGCCTAGGGGAAAAGTACACATACCGTTGTAATCGGGCGAGTTTCTACTTTCAGTTGCAACAGAAATTATTCGGATTCGTCAATCCGTTCGCGAGATATGGCAAATTTGGTGGTAAGAAACGGTTGAGAAACTCAAAATTTTCCCAGTTCTGATGGTCGAAACGACTAACTAGAATGGCCTAGGGGACAAGTACATATACCGTTGTAATCGGGCGAGTTTCTACTTTCAGATGCAACAGAAATTATTCGGATTCGTCAATCCGTTCGCGAGATATGTCAGTTTGGAGGGAAGAAATGGTTGAGGATCTCAAAATTTTCGCAGTTCTGATGGTCGAAACGAATAACTAGAATGGGCTAGGGGACAAGTACACATACCATTCTGATCGGGCCAGTTTCTGCATTCAGATGCTACCGAAATTATTCGGATTCGTCAATCCGTTCGCGAGATATGGCAGTTTGGAGGTAAGAAACGGTTGAGAAACTCAAAATTTTCGCGATTCTGATGCTCGAAACGAATAACAAGGATGGCCTAGGGGAAAGGTACACATACCGTTGTAATCGGGAGAGTTTCTACTTTCAGATGAAACAGAAATTATTCGGATTCGTCAATCCGTTCGCGAGATATGGCAGTTTGGAGGGAAGAAACGGTTGAGGAACTCAAAATTTTCGCAGTTCTGATGCTCGAAAAGAATAACTAGAATGGCCTAGGGGAAAAATACACATACCGTTGTAATCGGGCGAGATTCTACTTTCAGCTGCAACAGAAATTATTCGGATTCGTCAATCCGTTCGCGAGATATGGCAGTTTGGAGGTAAGAAACGGTTGAGAAACTCAAAATTTTCGCAGTTCTGATGCCCGAAACGAATAACTAGAATGGCCTAGGGGAAAAGTACGCATACCGTTGTAATCGGGCGAGTTTCTACTTTCAGATGCAACAGAAATTATTCGGATTCGTCAATCCGTTCGCGAGGTATGGCTGTTTGAAGGGAAGAAACAGTTGAGATACTCAAAATTTTCGCAGTTCTGATGGTCGAAACGAATAACTAGAATGGCCAAGGGGAAAAGTACACATAGCGTTGCAATCGGGCGAGTTTCTACTTTCAGATGCAACAGAAATTATTCGGATTCGTCATTCCGTTCGCGAGATATGGCAAATATGGTGGTAAGAAACGGTTGAGAAACTCAAAATTTTCGCAGTTCTGATGCCCGAAACGAATAACTAGAATGGCCTAGGGGAAAAGTACGCATACCGTTGTAATCGGGCGAGTTTCTACTTTCAGATGCAACAGAAATTTTGCGGATTCGTCAATCAGTTCGCGAGATATGTCAGTTTGGAGGGAAGAAATGGTTGAGAATCTCAAAATTTTCGCAGTTCTGATGGTCGAAACGAATAACCAGAATGGGCTAGGGGACAAGTACACATACCTTTGTGACCGGGCGAGTTTCTACATTTAGATGCAACGGAAATTATTCGGATTCGTCAACTCGTTCGCGAGATATGGCAGTTTGGAGGTAAGAAACGGTTGAGAAACTCAAAATTTTCGCGTTTCTGATGCTCGAAACGAATAACAAGAATGTCCTAGGGGAAAGGTACACATACCGTTGTAATCGGGCGAGTTTCTACTTTCAGATGAAACAGAAATTATTCGGATTCGTCAATCCGTTCGTGAGGTATGGCAGTTTGGAGGTAAGAAAGGGTTGTGAAACTCAAAATTTTCGCAGTTCTGATGGTCGAAACGACTAACTAGAATGGCCTAGGGGACATGTACATATACCGTTGTAATCGGGCGAGTTTCTACTTTCAGATGCAACAGAAATTATTCGGATTTGTCAATCCGTTCGCGAGATATGGCAAATTTGGAGGTAAGAAACGGTTGAGAAACGCAAAAGTTTCGCAGTTCTGATGGTCGAAACGACTAACTAGAATGGCCTAGGGGACAAGTACATATACCGTTGTAATCGGGCGAGTTTCTACTTTCAGATGCAACAGAAATTATTCGGATTCGTCAATCCGTTCGTGAGGTATGGCAGTTTGGATGTAAGAAAGGGTTGAGAAACTCAAAATTTTCGCAGTTCTGATGGTCGAAACGACTAACTAGAATGGCCTAGGGGAAAAGTACACATACCGTTGTAATCGGGCGAGTTTCTACTTTCAGTTGCAACAGAAATTATTCGGATTCGTCAATCCGTTCGCGAGATATGGCAAATTTGGTGGTAAGAAACGGTTGAGAAACTCAAAATTTTCCCAGTTCTGATGGTCGAAACGACTAACTAGAATGGCCTAGGGGACAAGTACATATACCGTTGTAATCGGGCGAGTTTCTACTTTCAGATGCAACAGAAATTATTCGGATTCGTCAATCCGTTCGCGAGATATGTCAGTTTGGAGGGAAGAAATGGTTGAGGAACTCAAAATTTTCGCAGTTCTGATGGTCGAAACGAATAACTAGAATGGGCTAGGGGACAAGTACACATACCATTGTGATCGGGCCAGTTTCTGCATTCAGATGCTACCGAAATTATTCGGATTCGTCAATCCGTTCGCGAGATATGGCAGTTTGGAGGTAAGAAACGGTTGAGAAACTCAAAATTTTCGCAGTTCTGATGGCCGAAACGAATAACTAGAATGGCCTAGGGGAAAAGTACGCATACCGTTGTAATCGGGCGAGTTTCTACTTTCAGATGCAACAGAAATTATTCGGATTCGTCAATCCGTTCGCGAGATATGTCAGTTTGGAGGGAAGAAATGGTTGAGGATCTCAAAATTTTCGCAGTTCTCATGGTCGAAACGAATAACTAGAATGGGCTAGGGGACAAGTACACATACCATTGTGATCGGGCCAGTTTCTGCATTCAGATGCTACCGAAATTATTCGGATTCGTCAATCCGTTCGCGAGATATGGCAGTTTGGAGGTAAGAAACGGTTGAGAAACTCAAAATTTTCGCAGTTCTGATGCTCGAAACGAATAACTAGAATGGCCTAGGGGAAAAGTACACATACCGTTGTAATCGGGCGAGTTTCTACTTTCAGATGCAACAGAAATTATTCGGATTCGTCATTCCGTTCGCGAGATATGGCAAATATGGAGGTAAGAAACGGTTGAGAAACTCAAAATTTTCGCAGTTCTGATGCCCGAAACGAATAACTAGAATGGCCTAGGGGAAAAGTACGCGTACCGTTGTAATCGGGCGAGTTTCTACTTTCAGATGCAACAGAAATTATTCAGATTCGTCAATCCGTTCGCGAGATATGGCAAATTTGGAGGTAAGAAACGGTTGAGAAACTCAAAATTTTCGCAGTTCTGATGCCCGAAACGAATAACTAGAATGGCCTAGGGGAAAAGTACGCATACCGTTGTAGTCGGGCGAGTTTCTACTTTCAGATGCAACAGAAATTTTGCGGAATCGTCAATCAGTTCGCTAGATATGTCAGTCTGGAGGGAAGAAATGGTTGAGAAACTCAAAATTTTCACAGTTCTGATGGTCGAAACGAATAACTAGAATGGGCTAGGGGACAAGTACACATACCTTTGTGACCGGGCGAGTTTCTACATTCAGATGCAACGGAAATTATTCGGATTCGTCAATCCGTTCGCGAGATATGGCAGTTTGGAGGTAAGAAACGGTTGCCAAAAACTCAAAATTTTCGCGATTCTGATGCTCGAAACGAATAACAAGGATGGCCTAGGGGAAAGGTACACATACCGTTGTAATCGGGCGAGTTTCTACTTTCAGATGAAACAGAAATTATTCGGATTCGTCAATCCGTTCGTGAGGTATGGCAGTTTGGAGGTAAGAAACGGATGAGAAACTCAAAATTTTCGCAGTTCTGATGGTCGAAACGACTAACTAGAATGGCCTAGGGGAAAAGTACACATACCGTTGTAATCGGGCGAGTTTCTACTTTCAGATGCAACAGAAATTATTCGGATTCGTCAATCCGTTCGCGAGATATGGCAAATTTGGTGGTAAGAAACGGTTGAGAAACTCAAAATTTTCCCAGATCTGATGGTCGAAACGACTAACTAGAATGGCCTAGGGGACAAGTACATATACCTTTGTAATCGGGCGAGTTTCTACTTTCAAATGCAACAGAAATTCTTCGGATTCGTCAATCCGTTCGCGAGATATGTCATTTGGAGGGAAGAAATGGTTGAGGAACTAAAAATTTTCGCAGTTCTGATGGTCGAAACGAATAACTAGAATGGGCTAGGGGACAAGTACACATACCATTGTGATCGGGCCAGTTTCTGCATTCAGATGCTACCGAAATTATTCGGATTCGTCAATCCGTTCGCGAGATATTGCCGTTTGGAGGTAAGAAACGGTTGAGAAACTCAAAATTTTCGCAGTTCTGATGCTCGAAACGAATAACTACAACGGCCTAGGGGAAAAGTACACATACCGTTGTAATCGGGCGAGTTTCTACTTTCAGATGCAACAGAAATTATTCGGATTCGTCAATCCGTTCGCGAGATATGGCAGTTTGGAGGTAAGAAACGGTTGAGGAACTCAAAATTTTCGCAGTTCTGATGCTCGAAACGAATAACTAGAATGGCCTAGGGGAAAAATACACATACCGTTGTAATCGAGCGAGATTCTACTTTCAGCTGCAACAGAAATTATTCGGATTCGTCAATCCGTTCGCGAGATATGGCAGTTTGGAGGTAAGAAACGGTTGAGAAACTCAAAATTTTCGCAGTTCTGATGGCCGAAACGAATAACTAGAATGGCCTAGGGGAAAGGTACACATACCGTTGTAATCGGGAGAGTTTCTACTTTCAGATGAAACAGAAATTATTCGGATTCGTCAATCCGTTCGCGAGATATGGCAGTTTGGAGGGAAGAAACGGTTGAGGAACTCAAAATTTTCGCAGTTCTGATGCTCGAAAAGAATAACTAGAATGGCCTAGGGGAAAAATACACATACCGTTGTAATCGGGCGAGATTCTACTTTCAGCTGCAACAGAAATTATTCGGATTCGTCAATCCGTTCGCGAGATATGGCAGTTTGGAGGTAAGAAACGGTTGAGAAACTCAAAATTTTCGCAGTTCTGATGCCCGAAACGAATAACTAGAATGGCCTAGGGGAAAAGTACGCATACCGTTGTAATCGGGCGAGTTTCTACTTTCAGATGCAACAGAAATTATTCGGATTCGTCAATCCGTTCGCGAGGTATGGCTGTTTGAAGGGAAGAAACAGTTGAGATACTCAAAATTTTCGCAGTTCTGATGGTCGAAACGAATAACTAGAATGGCCAAGGGGAAAAGTACACATAGCGTTGCAATCGGGCGAGTTTCTACTTTCAGATGCAACAGAAATTATTCGGATTCGTCATTCCGTTCGCGAGATATGGCAAATATGGTGGTAAGAAACGGTTGAGAAACTCAAAATTTTCGCAGTTCTGATGCCCGAAACGAATAACTAGAATGGCCTAGGGGAAAAGTACGCATACCGTTGTAATCGGGCGAGTTTCTACTTTCAGATGCAACAGAAATTTTGCGGATTCGTCAATCAGTTCGCGAGATATGTCAGTTTGGAGGGAAGAAATGGTTGAGAATCTCAAAATTTTCGCAGTTCTGATGGTCGAAACGAATAACCAGAATGGGCTAGGGGACAAGTACACATACCTTTGTGACCGGGCGAGTTTCTACATTTAGATGCAACGGAAATTATTCGGATTCGTCAACTCGTTCGCGAGATATGGCAGTTTGGAGGTAAGAAACGGTTGAGAAACTCAAAATTTTCGCGTTTCTGATGCTCGAAACGAATAACAAGAATGTCCTAGGGGAAAGGTACACATACCGTTGTAATCGGGCGAGTTTCTACTTTCAGATGAAACAGAAATTATTCGGATTCGTCAATCCGTTCGTGAGGTATGGCAGTTTGGAGGTAAGAAAGGGTTGTGAAACTCAAAATTTTCGCAGTTCTGATGGTCGAAACGACTAACTAGAATGGCCTAGGGGACATGTACATATACCGTTGTAATCGGGCGAGTTTCTACTTTCAGATGCAACAGAAATTATTCGGATTTGTCAATCCGTTCGCGAGATATGGCAAATTTGGAGGTAAGAAACGGTTGAGAAACGCAAAAGTTTCGCAGTTCTGATGGTCGAAACGACTAACTAGAATGGCCTAGGGGACAAGTACATATACCGTTGTAATCGGGCGAGTTTCTACTTTCAGATGCAACAGAAATTATTCGGATTCGTCAATCCGTTCGTGAGGTATGGCAGTTTGGATGTAAGAAAGGGTTGAGAAACTCAAAATTTTCGCAGTTCTGATGGTCGAAACGACTAACTAGAATGGCCTAGGGGAAAAGTACACATACCGTTGTAATCGGGCGAGTTTCTACTTTCAGTTGCAACAGAAATTATTCGGATTCGTCAATCCGTTCGCGAGATATGGCAAATTTGGTGGTAAGAAACGGTTGAGAAACTCAAAATTTTCCCAGTTCTGATGGTCGAAACGACTAACTAGAATGGCCTAGGGGACAAGTACATATACCGTTGTAATCGGGCGAGTTTCTACTTTCAGATGCAACAGAAATTATTCGGATTCGTCAATCCGTTCGCGAGATATGTCAGTTTGGAGGGAAGAAATGGTTGAGGATCTCAAAATTTTCGCAGTTCTGATGGTCGAAACGAATAACTAGAATGGGCTAGGGGACAAGTACACATACCATTCTGATCGGGCCAGTTTCTGCATTCAGATGCTACCGAAATTATTCGGATTCGTCAATCCGTTCGCGAGATATGGCAGTTTGGAGGTAAGAAACGGTTGAGAAACTCAAAATTTTCGCGATTCTGATGCTCGAAACGAATAACAAGGATGGCCTAGGGGAAAGGTACACATACCGTTGTAATCGGGAGAGTTTCTACTTTCAGATGAAACAGAAATTATTCGGATTCGTCAATCCGTTCGCGAGATATGGCAGTTTGGAGGGAAGAAACGGTTGAGGAACTCAAAATTTTCGCAGTTCTGATGCTCGAAAAGAATAACTAGAATGGCCTAGGGGAAAAATACACATACCGTTGTAATCGGGCGAGATTCTACTTTCAGCTGCAACAGAAATTATTCGGATTCGTCAATCCGTTCGCGAGATATGGCAGTTTGGAGGTAAGAAACGGTTGAGAAACTCAAAATTTTCGCAGTTCTGATGCCCGAAACGAATAACTAGAATGGCCTAGGGGAAAAGTACGCATACCGTTGTAATCGGGCGAGTTTCTACTTTCAGATGCAACAGAAATTATTCGGATTCGTCAATCCGTTCGCGAGGTATGGCTGTTTGAAGGGAAGAAACAGTTGAGATACTCAAAATTTTCGCAGTTCTGATGGTCGAAACGAATAACTAGAATGGCCAAGGGGAAAAGTACACATAGCGTTGCAATCGGGCGAGTTTCTACTTTCAGATGCAACAGAAATTATTCGGATTCGTCATTCCGTTCGCGAGATATGGCAAATATGGTGGTAAGAAACGGTTGAGAAACTCAAAATTTTCGCAGTTCTGATGCCCGAAACGAATAACTAGAATGGCCTAGGGGAAAAGTACGCATACCGTTGTAATCGGGCGAGTTTCTACTTTCAGATGCAACAGAAATTTTGCGGATTCGTCAATCAGTTCGCGAGATATGTCAGTTTGGAGGGAAGAAATGGTTGAGAATCTCAAAATTTTCGCAGTTCTGATGGTCGAAACGAATAACCAGAATGGGCTAGGGGACAAGTACACATACCTTTGTGACCGGGCGAGTTTCTACATTTAGATGCAACGGAAATTATTCGGATTCGTCAACTCGTTCGCGAGATATGGCAGTTTGGAGGTAAGAAACGGTTGAGAAACTCAAAATTTTCGCGTTTCTGATGCTCGAAACGAATAACAAGAATGTCCTAGGGGAAAGGTACACATACCGTTGTAATCGGGCGAGTTTCTACTTTCAGATGAAACAGAAATTATTCGGATTCGTCAATCCGTTCGTGAGGTATGGCAGTTTGGAGGTAAGAAAGGGTTGTGAAACTCAAAATTTTCGCAGTTCTGATGGTCGAAACGACTAACTAGAATGGCCTAGGGGACATGTACATATACCGTTGTAATCGGGCGAGTTTCTACTTTCAGATGCAACAGAAATTATTCGGATTTGTCAATCCGTTCGCGAGATATGGCAAATTTGGAGGTAAGAAACGGTTGAGAAACGCAAAAGTTTCGCAGTTCTGATGGTCGAAACGACTAACTAGAATGGCCTAGGGGACAAGTACATATACCGTTGTAATCGGGCGAGTTTCTACTTTCAGATGCAACAGAAATTATTCGGATTCGTCAATCCGTTCGTGAGGTATGGCAGTTTGGATGTAAGAAAGGGTTGAGAAACTCAAAATTTTCGCAGTTCTGATGGTCGAAACGACTAACTAGAATGGCCTAGGGGAAAAGTACACATACCGTTGTAATCGGGCGAGTTTCTACTTTCAGTTGCAACAGAAATTATTCGGATTCGTCAATCCGTTCGCGAGATATGGCAAATTTGGTGGTAAGAAACGGTTGAGAAACTCAAAATTTTCCCAGTTCTGATGGTCGAAACGACTAACTAGAATGGCCTAGGGGACAAGTACATATACCGTTGTAATCGGGCGAGTTTCTACTTTCAGATGCAACAGAAATTATTCGGATTCGTCAATCCGTTCGCGAGATATGTCAGTTTGGAGGGAAGAAATGGTTGAGGAACTCAAAATTTTCGCAGTTCTGATGGTCGAAACGAATAACTAGAATGGGCTAGGGGACAAGTACACATACCATTGTGATCGGGCCAGTTTCTGCATTCAGATGCTACCGAAATTATTCGGATTCGTCAATCCGTTCGCGAGATATGGCAGTTTGGAGGTAAGAAACGGTTGAGAAACTCAAAATTTTCGCAGTTCTGATGGCCGAAACGAATAACTAGAATGGCCTAGGGGAAAAGTACGCATACCGTTGTAATCGGGCGAGTTTCTACTTTCAGATGCAACAGAAATTATTCGGATTCGTCAATCCGTTCGCGAGATATGTCAGTTTGGAGGGAAGAAATGGTTGAGGATCTCAAAATTTTCGCAGTTCTCATGGTCGAAACGAATAACTAGAATGGGCTAGGGGACAAGTACACATACCATTGTGATCGGGCCAGTTTCTGCATTCAGATGCTACCGAAATTATTCGGATTCGTCAATCCGTTCGCGAGATATGGCAGTTTGGAGGTAAGAAACGGTTGAGAAACTCAAAATTTTCGCAGTTCTGATGCTCGAAACGAATAACTAGAATGGCCTAGGGGAAAAGTACACATACCGTTGTAATCGGGCGAGTTTCTACTTTCAGATGCAACAGAAATTATTCGGATTCGTCATTCCGTTCGCGAGATATGGCAAATATGGAGGTAAGAAACGGTTGAGAAACTCAAAATTTTCGCAGTTCTGATGCCCGAAACGAATAACTAGAATGGCCTAGGGGAAAAGTACGCGTACCGTTGTAATCGGGCGAGTTTCTACTTTCAGATGCAACAGAAATTATTCAGATTCGTCAATCCGTTCGCGAGATATGGCAAATTTGGAGGTAAGAAACGGTTGAGAAACTCAAAATTTTCGCAGTTCTGATGCCCGAAACGAATAACTAGAATGGCCTAGGGGAAAAGTACGCATACCGTTGTAGTCGGGCGAGTTTCTACTTTCAGATGCAACAGAAATTTTGCGGAATCGTCAATCAGTTCGCTAGATATGTCAGTCTGGAGGGAAGAAATGGTTGAGAAACTCAAAATTTTCACAGTTCTGATGGTCGAAACGAATAACTAGAATGGGCTAGGGGACAAGTACACATACCTTTGTGACCGGGCGAGTTTCTACATTCAGATGCAACGGAAATTATTCGGATTCGTCAATCCGTTCGCGAGATATGGCAGTTTGGAGGTAAGAAACGGTTGCCAAAAACTCAAAATTTTCGCGATTCTGATGCTCGAAACGAATAACAAGGATGGCCTAGGGGAAAGGTACACATACCGTTGTAATCGGGCGAGTTTCTACTTTCAGATGAAACAGAAATTATTCGGATTCGTCAATCCGTTCGTGAGGTATGGCAGTTTGGAGGTAAGAAACGGATGAGAAACTCAAAATTTTCGCAGTTCTGATGGTCGAAACGACTAACTAGAATGGCCTAGGGGAAAAGTACACATACCGTTGTAATCGGGCGAGTTTCTACTTTCAGATGCAACAGAAATTATTCGGATTCGTCAATCCGTTCGCGAGATATGGCAAATTTGGTGGTAAGAAACGGTTGAGAAACTCAAAATTTTCCCAGATCTGATGGTCGAAACGACTAACTAGAATGGCCTAGGGGACAAGTACATATACCTTTGTAATCGGGCGAGTTTCTACTTTCAAATGCAACAGAAATTATTCGGATTCGTCAATCCGTTCGCGAGATATTGCCGTTTGGAGGTAAGAAACGGTTGAGAAACTCAAAATTTTCGCAGTTCTGATGCTCGAAACGAATAACTACAACGGCCTAGGGGAAAAGTACACATACCGTTGTAATCGGGCGAGTTTCTACTTTCAGATGCAACAGAAATTATTCGGATTCGTCAATCCGTTCGCGAGATATGGCAGTTTGGAGGTAAGAAACGGTTGAGGAACTCAAAATTTTCGCAGTTCTGATGCTCGAAACGAATAACTAGAATGGCCTAGGGGAAAAATACACATACCGTTGTAATCGAGCGAGATTCTACTTTCAGCTGCAACAGAAATTATTCGGATTCGTCAATCCGTTCGCGAGATATGGCAGTTTGGAGGTAAGAAACGGTTGAGAAACTCAAAATTTTCGCAGTTCTGATGGCCGAAACGAATAACTAGAATGGCCTAGGGGAAAAGTACGCATACCGTTGTAATCGGGCGAGTTTTTACTTTCAGATGCAACAGAAATTATTCGGATTCGTCAATCCGTTCGCGAGATATGGCAGATTGGAGGTAAGAAACGGTTGAGAAACTCAAAATTTTCGCAGTTCTGATGGTCGAAACGAATAACTAGAATGGGCTAGGGGACAAGTACACATACCATTGTGATCGGGCCAGTTTCTGCATTCAGATGCTACCGAAATTATTCGGATTCGTCAATCCGTTCGCGAGATATTGCAGTTTGGAGGTAAGAAACGGTTGAGAAACTCAAAATTTTCGCAGTTCTGATGCTCGAAACGAATAACTACAACGGCCTAGGGGAAAAGTACACATACCGTTGTAATCGGGCGAGTTTCTACTTTCAGATGCAACAGAAATTATTCGGATTCGTCAATCCGTTCGCGAGATATGGCAGTTTGGAGGTAAGAAACGGTTGAGGAACTCAAAATTTTCGCAGTTCTGATGCTCGAAACGAATAACTAGAATGGCCTAGGGGAAAAATACACATACCGTTGTAATCGAGCGAGATTCTACTTTCAGCTGCAACAGAAATTATTCGGATTCGTCAATCCGTTCGCGAGATATGGCAGTTTGGAGGTAAGAAACGGTTGAGAAACTCAAAATTTTCGCAGTTCTGATGGCCGAAACGAATAACTAGAATGGCCTAGGGGAAAAGTACGCATACCGTTGTAATCGGGCGAGTTTTTACTTTCAGATGCAACAGAAATTATTCGGATTCGTCAATCCGTTCGCGAGATATGGCAGATTGGAGGTAAGAAACGGTTGAGAAACTCAAAATTTTCGCAGTTCTGATGCTCGAAACGAATAACTAGAATGGCCTAGGGGAAAAGTACACACACCGTTGTAATCGGGCGAGTTTCTACTTTCAGATGCAACAGAAATTATTCGGATTCGTCATTCCGTTCGCGAGATATGGCAAATATGGTGGTAAGAAACGGTTGAGAAACTCAAAATTTTCGCAGTTCTGATGCCCGAAACGAATAACTAGAATGGCCTAGGGGAAAAGTACGCATACCGTTGTAATCGGGCGAGTTTCTACTTTCAGATGCAACAGAAATTATTCAGATTCGTCAATCCGTTCGCGAGATATGGCAAATTTGGAGGTAAGAAACGGTTGAGAAACTCAAAATTTTCGCAGTTCTGATGCCCGAAACGAATAACTAGAATGGCCTAGGGGAAAAGTACGCTTACCGTTGTAGTCGGGCGAGTTTCTACTTTCAGATGCAACAGAAATTTTGCGGAATCGTCAATCAGTTCGCGAGATATGTCAGTCTGGAGGGAAGAAATGGTTGAGAAACTCAAAATTTTCGCAGTTCTGATGGTCGAAACGAATAACTAGAATGGGCTAGGGGACAAGTACACATACCTTTGTGACCGGGCGAGTTTCTACATTCAGATGCAACGGAAATTATTCGGATTCGTCAATCCGTTCGCGAGATATGGCAGTTTGGAGGTAAGAAACGGTTGAGAAACTCAAAATTTTCGCGATTCTGATGCTCGAAACGAATAACAAGAATGGCCTAGGGGAAAGGTACACATACCGTTGTAATCGGGCGAGTTTCTACTTTCAGATGAAACAGAAATTATTCGGATTCGTCAATCCGTTTGTGAGGTATGGCAGTTTGGAGGTAAGAAACGGATGAGAAACTCAAAATTTTCGCAGTTCTGATGGTCGAAACGACTAACTAGAATGGCCTATGGGAAAAGTACACATACCGTTGTAATCGGGCGTGTTTCTACTTTCAGATGCAACAGAAATTATTCGGATTCGTCAATCCGTTCGCGAGATATGGCAAATTTGGGGGTAAGAAACGGTTGAGAAACTCAAAATTTTCCCAGTTCTGATGGTCGAAACGACTAACTAGAATGGCCTAGGGGACAAGTACATATACCGTTGTAATCGGGCGAGTTTCTACTTTCAGATGCAACAGAAATTATTCGGATTCGTCAATCCGTTCGCGAGATATGTCAGTTTGGAGGGAAGAAATGGTTGAGGAACTAAAAATTTTCGCAGTTCTGATGGTCGAAACGAATAACTAGAATGGGCTAGGGGACAAGTACAAATACCATTGTGATCGGGCCAGTTTCTGCATTCAGATGCTACCGAAATTATTCGGATTCTTCAATCCGTTCGCGAGATATGGCAGTTTGGAGGTAAGAAACGGTTGAGAAACTCAAAATTTTCGCAGTTCTGATGCTCGAAACGGATAACTAGAATGGCCTAGGGGAAAAGTACGCATACCGTTGTAATCGGGCGAGTTTCTACTTTCAGATGCAACAGAAATTATTCAGATTCGTCAATCCGTTCGCGAGATATGGCAAATTTGGAGGTAAGAAACGGTTGAGAAACTCAAAATTTTCGCAGTTCTGATGCCCGAAACGAATAACTAGAATGGCCTAGGGGAAAAGTACGCATACCGTTGTAGTCGGGCGAGTTTCTACTTTCAGATGCAACAGAAATTTTGCGGAATCGTCAATCAGTTCGCGAGATATGTCAGTCTGGAGGGAAGAAATGGTTGAGAAACTCAAAATTTTCGCAGTTCTGATGGTCGAAACGAATAACTAGAATGGGCTAGGGGACAAGTACACATACCTTTGTGACCGGGCGAGTTTCTACATTCAGATGCAATGGAAATTATTCGGATTCGTCAATCCGTTCGCGAGATATGGCAGTTTGGAGGTAAGAAACGGTTGAGAAACTCAAAATTTTCGCGATTTTGATGCTCGAAACGAATAACAAGGATGGCCTAGGGGAAAGGTACACATACCGTTGTAATCGGGCGAGTTTCTACTTTCAGATGCAACAGAAATTATTCGGATTCGTCATTCCGTTCGCGAGATATGGCAAATATGGAGGTAAGAAACGGTTGAGAAACTCAAAATTTTCGCAGTTCTGATGCCCGAAACGAATAACTAGAATGGCCTAGGGGAAAAGTACGCATACCGTTGTAATCGGGCGAGTTTCTACTTTCAGATGCAACAGAAATTATTCAGATTCGTCAATCCGTTCGCGAGATATGGCAAATTTGGAGGTAAGAAACGGTTGAGAAACTCAAAATTTTGGCTGTTCTGATGCCCGAAACGAATAACTAGAATGGCCTAGGGGAAAAGTACGCATACCGTTGTAGTCGGGCGAGTTTCTACTTTCAGATGCAACAGAAATTTTGCGGAATCGTCAATCAGTTCGCGAGATATGTCAGTCTGGAGGGAAGAAATGGTTGAGAAACTCAAAATTTTCGCAGTTCTGATGGTCGAAACGAATAACTAGAATGGGCTAGGGGACAAGTACACATACCTTTGTGACCGGGCGAGTTTCTACATTCATATGCAACGGAAATTATTCGGATTCGTCAATCCGTTCGCGAGATATGGCAGTTTGGAGGTAAGAAACGGTTGAGAAACTCAAAATTTTCGCGATTCTGATGCTCGAAACGAATAACAAGGATGGCCTAGGGGAAAAGTACGCATACCGTTGTAATCGGGCGAGTTTTTACTTTCAGATGCAACAGAAATTATTCGGATTCGTCAATCCGTTCGCGAGATATGGCAGATTGGAGGTAAGAAACGGTTGAGAAACTCAAAATTTTCGCTGTTCTGATGCTCGAAACGAATAACTAGAATGGCCTAGGGGAAAAGTACACACACCGTTGTAATCGGGCGAGTTTCTACTTTCAGATGCAACAGAAATTATTCGGATTCGTCATTCCGTTCGCGAGATATGGCAAATATGGTGGTAAGAAACGGTTGAGAAACTCAAAATTTTCGCAGTTCTGATGCCCGAAACGAATAACTAGAATGGCCTAGGGGAAAAGTACGCATACCGTTGTAATCGGGCGAGTTTCTACTTTCAGATGCAACAGAAATTATTCAGATTCGTCAATCCGTTCGCGAGATATGGCAAATTTGGAGGTAAGAAACGGTTGAGAAACTCAAAATTTTCGCAGTTCTGATGCCCGAAACGAATAACTAGAATGGCCTAGGGGAAAAGTACGCTTACCGTTGTAGTCGGGCGAGTTTCTACTTTCAGATGCAACAGAAATTTTGCGGAATCGTCAATCAGTTCGCGAGATATGTCAGTCTGGAGGGAAGAAATGGTTGAGAAACTCAAAATTTTCGCAGTTCTGATGGTCGAAACGAATAACTAGAATGGGCTAGGGGACAAGTACACATACCTTTGTGACCGGGCGAGTTTCTACATTCA
Source organism: Ptiloglossa arizonensis (assembly GCF_051014685.1). Lineage (NCBI taxonomy): Eukaryota > Metazoa > Arthropoda > Insecta > Hymenoptera > Colletidae > Ptiloglossa > Ptiloglossa arizonensis. The sequence goes on from NW_027478496.1 coordinate 654,173, forward strand.
GATGCAACGGAAATTATTCGGATTCGTCAATCCGTTCGCGAGATATGGCAGTTTGGAGGTAAGAAACGGTTGAGAAACTCAAAATTTTCGCGATTCTGATGCTCGAAACGAATAACAAGAATGGCCTAGGGGAAAGGTACACATACCGTTGTAATCGGGCGAGTTTCTACTTTCAGATGAAACAGAAATTATTCGGATTCGTCAATCCGTTTGTGAGGTATGGCAGTTTGGAGGTAAGAAACGGATGAGAAACTCAAAATTTTCGCAGTTCTGATGGTCGAAACGACTAACTAGAATGGCCTATGGGAAAAGTACACATACCGTTGTAATCGGGCGTGTTTCTACTTTCAGATGCAACAGAAATTATTCGGATTCGTCAATCCGTTCGCGAGATATGGCAAATTTGGGGGTAAGAAACGGTTGAGAAACTCAAAATTTTCCCAGTTCTGATGGTCGAAACGACTAACTAGAATGGCCTAGGGGACAAGTACATATACCGTTGTAATCGGGCGAGTTTCTACTTTCAGATGCAACAGAAATTATTCGGATTCGTCAATCCGTTCGCGAGATATGTCAGTTTGGAGGGAAGAAATGGTTGAGGAACTAAAAATTTTCGCAGTTCTGATGGTCGAAACGAATAACTAGAATGGGCTAGGGGACAAGTACACATACCATTGTGATCGGGCCAGTTTCTGCATTCAGATGCTACCGAAATTATTCGGATTCTTCAATCCGTTCGCGAGATATGGCAGTTTGGAGGTAAGAAACGGTTGAGAAACTCAAAATTTTCGCAGTTCTGATGCTCGAAACGGATAACTAGAATGGCCTAGGGGAAAAGTACGCATACCGTTGTAATCGGGCGAGTTTCTACTTTCAGATGCAACAGAAATTATTCAGATTCGTCAATCCGTTCGCGAGATATGGCAAATTTGGAGGTAAGAAACGGTTGAGAAACTCAAAATTTTCGCAGTTCTGATGCCCGAAACGAATAACTAGAATGGCCTAGGGGAAAAGTACGCATACCGTTGTAGTCGGGCGAGTTTCTACTTTCAGATGCAACAGAAATTTTGCGGAATCGTCAATCAGTTCGCGAGATATGTCAGTCTGGAGGGAAGAAATGGTTGAGAAACTCAAAATTTTCGCAGTTCTGATGGTCGAAACGAATAACTAGAATGGGCTAGGGGACAAGTACACATACCTTTGTGACCGGGCGAGTTTCTACATTCATATGCAACGGAAATTATTCGGATTCGTCAATCCGTTCGCGAGATATGGCAGTTTGGAGGTAAGAAACGGTTGAGAAACTCAAAATTTTCGCGATTCTGATGCTCGAAACGAATAACAAGGATGGCCTAGGGGAAAGGTACACATACCGTTGTAATCGGGCGAGTTTCTACTTTCAGATGAAACAGAAATTATTCGGATTCGTCAATCCGTTCGCGAGGTATGGCAGTTTGGAGGTAAGAAACGGTTGAGAAACTCAAAATTTTCGCCGTTCTGATGGTCGAAACGAATAACTAGAATGGGCTAGGGGACAAGTACACATACCATTGTGATCGGGCCAGTTTCTGCATTCAGATGCAACAGAAATTATTCGGATTCGTCAATCCGTTCGCGAGATATGGCAAATTTGCAGGTAAGAAACGGTTGAGAAACTCAAAAGTTTCGCAGTTCTGATGGTCGAAAAGACTAACTAGAATGGCCTAGGGGACAAGTACATATACCGTTGTAATCGGGCGAGTTTCTACTTTCAGATGCAACAGAAATTATTCGGATTCGTCATTCCGTTCGCGAGGTATGGCAGTTTGGATGTAAGAAAGGGTTGAGAAACTCAAAATTTTCGCAGTTCTGATGGTCGAAACGACTAACTAGAATGGCCTAGTGGAAAAGTACACATACCGTTGTAATCGGGCGAGTTTCTACTTTCAGATGCAACAGAAATTATTCGGATTCGTCAATCCGTTCGCGAGATATGGCAAATTTGGTGGTAAGAAACGGTTGAGAAACTCAAAATTTTCCCAGTTCTGATGGTCGAAACGACTAACTAGAATGGCCTAGGGGACAAGTACATATACCGTTATAATCGGGCGAGTTTCTACTTTCAGATGCAACAAAAATTATTCGGATTCGTCAATCCGTTCGCGAGATATGTCAGTTTGGAGGGAAGAAATGGTTGAGGAACTCAAAATTTTCTCAGTTCTGATGGTCGAAACGAATAACTAGAATGGGCTAGGGGACAAGTACACATACCATTGTGATCGGGCCAGTTTCTGCATTCAGATGCTACCGAAATTATTCGGATTCGTCAATCCGTTCGCGAGATATGGCAGTTTGGAGGTAAGAAACGGTAGAGAAACTCAAAATTTTCGCAGTTCTGATGCTCGAAACGAATAACTAGAATGGCCTAGGGGAAAAGTACACATACCGTTGTAATCGGGCGAGTTTCTACTTTCAGATGCAACAGAAATTATTCGGATTCGTCAATCCGTTCGCGAGGTATGGCAGTTTGGAGGTAAGAAACGGTTGAGAAACTCAAAATTTTCGCCGTTCTGATGGTCGAAACGAATAACTAGAATGGGCTAGGGGACAAGTACACATACCATTGTGATCGGGCCAGTTTCTGCATTCAGATGCAACAGAAATTATTCGGATTCGTCAATCCGTTCGCGAGATATGGCAAATTTGCAGGTAAGAAACGGTTGAGAAACTCAAAAGTTTCGCAGTTCTGATGGTCGAAAAGACTAACTAGAATGGCCTAGGGGACAAGTACATATACCGTTGTAATCGGGCGAGTTTCTACTTTCAGATGCAACAGAAATTATTCGGATTCGTCATTCCGTTCGCGAGGTATGGCAGTTTGGATGTAAGAAAGGGTTGAGAAACTCAAAATTTTCGCAGTTCTGATGGTCGAAACGACTAACTAGAATGGCCTAGTGGAAAAGTACACATACCGTTGTAATCGGGCGAGTTTCTACTTTCAGATGCAACAGAAATTATTCGGATTCGTCAATCCGTTCGCGAGATATGGCAAATTTGGTGGTAAGAAACGGTTGAGAAACTCAAAATTTTCCCAGTTCTGATGGTCGAAACGACTAACTAGAATGGCCTAGGGGACAAGTACATATACCGTTATAATCGGGCGAGTTTCTACTTTCAGATGCAACAGAAATTATTCGGATTCGTCAATCCGTTCGCGAGATATGTCAGTTTGGAGGGAAGAAATGGTTGAGGAACTCAAAATTTTCTCAGTTCTGATGGTCGAAACGAATAACTAGAATGGGCTAGGGGACAAGTACACATACCATTGTGATCGGGCCAGTTTCTGCATTCAGATGCTACCGAAATTATTCGGATTCGTCAATCCGTTCGCGAGATATGGCAGTTTGGAGGTAAGAAACGGTAGAGAAACTCAAAATTTTCGCAGTTCTGATGCTCGAAACGAATAACTAGAATGGCCTAGGGGAAAAGTACACATACCGTTGTAATCGGGCGAGTTTCTACTTTCAGATGCAACAGAAATTATTCGGATTCGTCAATCCGTTCGCGAGATATGGCAGTTTGGAGGTAAGAAACGGTTGAGGAACTCAAAATTTTCGCAGTTCTGATGCTCGAAACGAATAACTAGAATGGCCTAGGGGAAAAATACACATACCGTTGTAATCGGGCGAGATTCTACTTTCAGCTGCAACAGAAATTATTCGGATTCGTCAATCCGTTCGCGAGATATGGCAGTTTGGAGGTAAGAAACGGTTGAGAAACTCAAAATTTTCGCAGTTCTGATGCCCGAAACGAATAACTAGAATGGCCTAGGGGAAAAGTACGCATACCGTTGTAATCGGGCGAGTTTCTACTTTCAGATGCAACAGAAATTATTCGGATTCGTCATTCCGTTCGCGAGATATGGCAAATATGGAGGTAAGAAACGGTTGAGAAACTCAAAATTTTCGCAGTTCTGATGCCCGAATCGAATAACTAGAATGGCCTAGGGGAAAAGTACGCATACCGTTGTAGTCGGGCGAGTTTCTACTTTCAGATGCAACAGAAATTTTGCGGAATCGTCAATCAGTTCGCGAGATATGTCAGTCTGGAGGGAAGAAATGGTTGAGAAACTCAAAATTTTCGCAGTTCTGATGGTCGAAACGAATAACTAGAATGGGCTAGGGGACAAGTACACATACCGTTGTAATCGGGCGATTTTCTACTTTCAGATGCAACAGAAATTATTCGGATTCGTCAATCCGTTCGCGAGATATGGCAGTTTGGATGTATGAAACGGTTGAGGAACTCAAAATTTTCGCAGTTCTGATGCTCGAAACGAATAACTAGAATGGCCTAGGGGAAAAATACACATACCGTTGTAATCGGGCGAGATTCTACTTTCAGCTGCAATAGAAATTATTCGGATTCGTCAATCCGTTCGCGAGATATGGCAGTTTGGAGGTAAGAAACGGTTGAGAAACTTAAAATTTTCGCAATTCTGATGCCCGAAACGAATAACTAGAATGGCCTAGGGGAAAAGTACGCATACCGTTGTAATCGGGCGAGTTTCTACTTTCAGATGCAACAGAAATTTTGCGGAATCGTCAATCAGTTCGCGAGATATGTCAGTCTGGAGGGAAGAAATGGTTGAGGAACTCAAAATTTTCTCAGTTCTGATGGTCGAAACGAATAACTAGAATGGGCTAGGGGACAAGTACACATACCATTGTGATCGGGCCAGTTTCTGCATTCAGATGCTACCGAAATTATTCGGATTCGTCAATCCGTTCGCGAGATATGGCAGTTTGGAGGTAAGAAACGGTAGAGAAACTCAAAATTTTCGCAGTTCTGATGCTCGAAACGAATAACTAGAATGGCCTAGGGGAAAAGTACACATACCGTTGTAATCGGGCGAGTTTCTACTTTCAGATGCAACAGAAATTATTCGGATTCGTCAATCCGTTCGCGAGATATGGCAGTTTGGAGGTAAGAAACGGTTGAGGAACTCAAAATTTTCGCAGTTCTGATGCTCGAAACGAATAACTAGAATGGCCTAGGGGAAAAATACACATACCGTTGTAATCGGGCGAGATTCTACTTTCAGCTGCAACAGAAATTATTCGGATTCGTCAATCCGTTCGCGAGATATGGCAGTTTGGAGGTAAGAAACGGTTGAGAAACTCAAAATTTTCGCAGTTCTGATGCCCGAAACGAATAACTAGAATGGCCTAGGGGAAAAGTACGCATACCGTTGTAATCGGGCGAGTTTCTACTTTCAGATGCAACAGAAATTATTCGGATTCGTCATTCCGTTCGCGAGATATGGCAAATATGGAGGTAAGAAACGGTTGAGAAACTCAAAATTTTCGCAGTTCTGATGCCCGAATCGAATAACTAGAATGGCCTAGGGGAAAAGTACGCATACCGTTGTAGTCGGGCGAGTTTCTACTTTCAGATGCAACAGAAATTTTGCGGAATCGTCAATCAGTTCGCGAGATATGTCAGTCTGGAGGGAAGAAATGGTTGAGAAACTCAAAATTTTCGCAGTTCTGATGGTCGAAACGAATAACTAGAATGGGCTAGGGGACAAGTACACATACCTTTGTGACAGGGCGAGTTTCTACATTCAGATGCAACGGAAATTATTCGGATTCGTCAATCCGTTCGCGAGATATGGCAGTTTGGAGGTAAGAAACGGTTGAGAAACTCAAAATTTTCGCGATTCTGATGCTCGAAACGAATAACAAGGATGGCCTAGGGGAAAGGTACACATACCGTTGTAATCGGGCGAGTTTCTACTTTCAGATGAAACAGAAATTATTCGGATTCGTCAATCCGTTCGTGAGGTATGGCAGTTTGGAGGTAAGAAACGGATGAGAAACTCAAAATTTTCGCAGTTCTGATGGGCGAAACGACTAACTAGAATGGCCTAGGGGAAAAGTACACATACCGTTGTAATCGGGCGAGTTTCTACTTTCAGATGCAACAGAAATTATTCGGATTCGTCAATCCGTTCGCGAGATATGGCAAATTTGGTGGTAAGAAACGGTTGAGAAACTCAAAATTTTCCCAGTTCTGATGGTCGAAACGACTAACTAGAATGGCCTAGGGGACAAGTACATATACCGTTGTAATCGGGCGAGTTTCTACTTTCAGATGCAACAGAAATTATTCGGATTCGTCAATCCGTTCGCGAGATATGTCAGTTTGGAGGGAAGAAATGGTTGAGGAACTAAAAATTTTCTCAGTTCTGATGGTCGAAACGAATAACTAGAATGGGCTAGGGGACAAGTACACATACCATTGTGATCGGGCCAGATTCTGCATTCAGATGCTACCGAAATTATTCGGATTCTTCAATCCGTTCGCGAGATATGGCAGTTTGGAGGTAAGAAACGGTTGAGGAACTCAAAATTTTCGCAGTTCTGATGCTCGAAACGAATAACTAGAATGGCCTAGGGGAAAAATACACATACCGTTGTAATCGGGCGAGATTCTACTTTCAGCTGCAACAGAAATTATTCGGATTCGTCAATCCGTTCGCGAGATATGGCAGTTTGGAGGTAAGAAACGGTTGAGAAACTCAAAATTTTCGCAGTTCTGATGCCCGAAACGAATAACTAGAATGGCCTAGGGGAAAAGTACGCATACCGTTGTAATCGGGCGAGTTTCTACTTTCAGATGCAACAGAAATTATTCGGATTCGTCAATCCGTTCGCGAGATATGTCAGTTTGGAGGGAAGAAATGGTTGAGGATCTCAAAATTTTCGCAGTTCTGATGGTCGAAACGAATAACTAGAATGGGCTAGGGGACAAGTACACATACCATTGTGATCGGGCCAGTTTCTGCATTCAGATGCTACCGAAATTATTCGGATTCGTCAATCCGTTCGCGAGATATGGCAGTTTGGAGGTAACAAACGGTTGAGAAACTCAAAATTTTCGCAGTTCTGATGCTCGAAACGAATAACTAGAATGGCCTAGGGGAAAACTACACAAACCGTTGTAATCGGGCGAGTTTCTACTTTCAGATGCAACAGAAATTATTCGGATTCGTCATTCCGTTCGCGAGATATTGCAAATATGGAGGTAAGAAACGGTTGAGAAACTCAAAATTTTCGCAGTTCTGATGCCCGAATCGAATAACTAGAATGGCCTAGGGGAAAAGTACGCATACCGTTTCAGTCGGGCGAGTTTCTACTTTCAGATGCAACAGAAATTTTGCGGAATCGTCAATCAGTTCGCGAGATATGTCAGTCTGGAGGGAAGAAATGGTTGAGAAACTCAAAATTTTCGCAGTTCTGATGGTCGAAACGAATAACTAGAATGGGCTAGGGGACAAGTACACATACCTTTGTGACCGGGCGAGTTTCTACATTCAGATGCAACGGAAATTATTCGGATTCGTCAATCCGTTCGCGATATATGGCAGTTTGGAGGTAAGAAACGGTTGAGAAACTCAAAATTTTGGCGATTCTGATGCTCGAAACGAATAACAAGGATGGCCTAGGGGAAAGGTACACATACCGTTGTAATCGGGCGAGTTTCTACTTTCAGATGAAACAGAAATTATTCGGATTCGTCAATCCGTTCGTGAGGTATGGCAGTTTGGAGGTAAGAAACGGATGAGAAACTCAAAATTTTCGCAGTTCTGATGGTCGAAACGAATAACTAGAATGGGCTAGGGGACAAGTACACATACCATTGTGACCGGGCCAGATTCTGCATTCAGATGCTACCGAAATTATTCGGATTCTTCAATCCGTTCGCGAGATATGGCAGTTTGGAGGTAAGAAACGGTTGAGAAACTCAAAATTTTCGCAGTTCTGATGCTCGGAACGAATAACTAGAATGGCCTAGGGGAAAAGTACACATACCGTTGTAATCGGGCGATTTTCTACTTTCAGATGCAACAGAAATTATTCGGATTCGTCAATCCGTTCGCGAGATATGGCAGTTTGGATGTAAGAAACGGTTGAGGAACTCAAAATTTTCGCAGTTCTGATGCTCGAAACGAATAACTAGAATGGCCTAGGGGAAAAATACACATACCGTTGTAATCGGGCGAGATTCTACTTTCAGCTGCAACAGAATTTATTCGGATTCGTCAATCCGTTCGCGAGATATGGCAGTTTGGAGGTAAGAAACGGTTGAGAAACTCAAAATTTTCGCAATTCTGATGTCCGAAACGAATAACTAGAATGGCCTAGGGGAAATGTACGCATACCGTTTTAGTCGGGCGAGTTTCTACTTTCAGATGCAACAGAAATTTTGCGGAATCGTCAATCAGTTCGCGAGATATGTCAGTCTGGAGGGAAGAAATGGTTGAGAAACTCAAAATTTTCGCAGTTCTGATGGTCGAAACGAATAACTAGAATGGGCTAGGGGACAAGTACACATACCTTTGTGACCGGGCGAGTTTCTACATTCAGATGCAACGGAAATTATTCGGATTCGTCAATCCGTTCGCGATATATGGCAGTTTGGAGGTAAGAAACGGTTGAGAAACTCAAAATTTTGGCGATTCTGATGCTCGAAACGAATAACAAGGATGGCCTAGGGGAAAGGTACACATACCGTTGTAATCGGGCGAGTTTCTACTTTCAGATGAAACAGAAATTATTCGGATTCGTCAATCCGTTCGTGAGGTATGGCAGTTTGGAGGTAAGAAACGGATGAGAAACTCAAAATTTTCGCAGTTCTGATGGTCGAAACGAATAACTAGAATGGGCTAGGGGACAAGTACACATACCATTGTGACCGGGCCAGATTCTGCATTCAGATGCTACCGAAATTATTCGGATTCTTCAATCCGTTCGCGAGATATGGCAGTTTGGAGGTAAGAAACGGTTGAGAAACTCAAAATTTTCGCAGTTCTGATGCTCGGAACGAATAACTAGAATGGCCTAGGGGAAAAGTACACATACCGTTGTAATCGGGCGATTTTCTACTTTCAGATGCAACAGAAATTATTCGGATTCGTCAATCCGTTCGCGAGATATGGCAGTTTGGATGTAAGAAACGGTTGAGGAACTCAAAATTTTCGCAGTTCTGATGCTCGAAACGAATAACTAGAATGGCCTAGGGGAAAAATACACATACCGTTGTAATCGGGCGAGATTCTACTTTCAGCTGCAACAGAATTTATTCGGATTCGTCAATCCGTTCGCGAGATATGGCAGTTTGGAGGTAAGAAACGGTTGAGAAACTCAAAATTTTCGCAATTCTGATGTCCGAAACGAATAACTAGAATGGCCTAGGGGAAAAGTACGCATACCGTTGTAATCGGGCGAGTTTCTACTTTCAGATGCAACAGAAATTATTCGGATTCGTCAATCCGTTCGCGAGATATGGCAGTTTGGAGGTAAGAAACGCTTGAGAAACTCAAAATTTTCCCAGTTCTGATGGTCGAAACGACTAACTAGAATGGCCTAGGGGACAAGTACATATACCGTTATAATCGGGCGAGTTTCTACTTTCAGATGCAACAGAAATTATTCGGATTCGTCAATCCGTTCGCGAGATATGGCAGTTTGGAGGTAAGAAACGGTTGAGGAACTCAAAATTTTCGCAGTTCTGATGCTCGAAACGAATAACTAGAATGGCCTAGGGGAAAAGTACACATACCGTTGTAATCGGGCGAGTTTCTACTTTCAGATGCAACAGAAATTATTCGGATTAGTCATTCCGTTCGCGAGATATGGCAAATATGGAGGTAAGAAACGGGTGAGAAACTCAAAATTTTCGCTTTTCTGATGCCCGAAACGAATAACTAGAATGGCCTAGGGGAAAAGTACGCATACCGTTGTAATCGGGCGAGTTTCTACTTTCAGATGCAACAGAAATTTTGCGGATTCGTCTATCAGTTCGCGAGATATGTCAGTTTGGAGGGAAGAAATGGTTGAGAAACTCAAAATTTTCGCAGTTCTGATGGTCGAAACGAATAACTAGAATGGGCTAGGGGACAAGTACACATACCTTTGTGACCGGGCGAGTTTCTACATTCAGATGCAACGGAAATTATTCGGATTCGTCAATCCGTTCGCGAGATATGGCAGTTTGGAGGTAAGAAACGGTTGAGAAACTCAAAATTTTCGCGATTCTGATGCTCGAAACGAATAACAAGGATGGCCTAGGGGAAAGGTACACATACCGTTGTAATCGGGCGAGTTTCTACTTTCAGATGAAACAGAAATTATTCGGATTCGTCAATCCGTTCGTGAGGTATGGCAGTTTGGAGGTAAGAAACGGATGAGAAACTCAAAATTTTCGCAGTTCTGATGGTCGAAACGACTAACTAGAATGGCCTAGGGGAAAAGTACACATACCGTTGTAATCGGGCGAGTTTCTACTTTCAGATGCAACAGAAATTATTCGGATTCGTCAATCCGTTCGCGAGATATGGCAAATTTGGTGGTAAGAAACGGTTGAGAAACTCAAAATTTTCCCAGTTCTGATGGTCGAAACGACTAACTAGAATGGCCTAGGGGACAAGTACGTATACCGTTGTAATGGGGCGAGTTTCTACTTTCAGATGCAACAGAAATTATTGGGATTCGTCAATCCGTTCGCGAGATATGTCAGTTTGGAGGGAAGAAATGGTTGTGGAACTAAAAATTTTCGCAGTTCTGATGGTCGAAACGAATAACTAGAATGGGCTAGGAGACAAGTACACATATCATTGTGATCGGGCCAGTTTCTGCATTCAGATGCTACCGAAATTATTCGGATTCTTCAATCCGTTCGCGAGATATGGCAGTTTGGAGGTAAGAAACGGTTGAGAAACTCAAAATTTTCGCAGTTCTGATGCTCGAAACGAATAACTAGAATGGCCTAGGGGAAAAGTACACATACCGTTGTAATCGGGCGAGTTTCTACTTTCAGATGAAACAGAAATTATTCGGATTCGTCAATCCGTTGGTGAGGTATGGCAGTTTGGAGGTAAGAAACGGATGAGAAACTCAAAATTTTCGCAGTTCTGATGGTCGAAACGACTAACTAGAATGGCCTAGGGGAAAAGTACACATACCGTTGTAATCGGGCGAGTTTCTACTTTCAGATGCAACAGAAATTATTCGGATTCGTCAATCCGTTCGCGAGATATGGCAAATTTGGAGGTAAGAAACGGTTGAGAAACTCAAAAGTTTCGCAGTTCTGATGGTCGAAAAGACTAACTAGAATGGCCTACGGGACAAGTACATATACCGTTGTAATCGGGCGAGTTTCTACTTTCAGATGCAACAGAAATTATTCGGATTCGTCAATCCGTTCGCGAGATATGTCAGTTTGGAGGGAAGAAATGGTTGAGGAACACAAAATTTTCGCAGTTCTGATGGTCGAAACGAATAACTAGAATGGGCTAGGGGACAAGTACACATACCATTGTGATCGGGCCAGTTTCTGCATTCAGGTGCTACCGAAATTATTCGGATTCGTCAATCCGTTCGCGAGATATGGCAGTTTGGAGGTAAGAAACGGTTGAGAAACTCAAAATTTTCGCAGTTCTGATGCTCGAAACGAATAACTAGAATGGCCTAGGGGAAAAGTACACATACCGTTGTAATCGGGCGAGTTTCTACTTTCAGATGCAACAGAAATTATTCGGATTCGTCAATCCGTTCGCGAGATATGGCAGTTTGGAGGTAAGAAACGGTTGAGGAACTCAAAATTTTCCCAGTTCTGAAGCTCGAAACGAATAACTAGAATGGCCTAGGGGAAAAGTACACATACCGTTGTAATCGGGCGAGTTTCTACTTTCAGATGCAACAGAAATTATTCGGATTCGTCATTCCGTTCGCGAGATATGGCAAATATGGAGGAAAGAAACGGTTGAGAAACTCAAAATTTTCGCAGTTCTGATGCCCGAAACGAATAACTAGAATGACCTAGGGGAAAAGTACGCATACCGTTGTAATCGGGCGAGTTTCTACTTTCAGATGCAACAGAAATTTTGCGGATTCGTCTATCAGTTCGCGAGATATGTCAGTTTGGAGGGAAGAAATGGTTGAGAATCTCAAAATTTTCGCTGTTCTGATGGTCGAAACGAATAACTAGAATGGGCTAGGGGACAAGTACACATACCTTTGTGACCGGGCGAGTTTCTACATTTAGATGCAACGGAAATTATTCGGATTCGTCAATTCGTTCGCGAGATATGGCAGTTTGGAGGTAAGAAACGGTTGAGAAACTCAAAATTTTCGCGATTCTGATGCTCGAAACAAATAACAAGAATGGCCTAGGGGACAAGTACATATACCGTTATAATCGGGCGAGTTTCTACTTTCAGATGAAACAGAAATTATTCGGATTCGTCGATCCGTTCGTGAGGTATGGCAGTTTGGAGGTAAGAAAGGGTTGAGAAACTCAAAATTTTCGCAGTTCTGATGGTCGAAAAGACTAACTAGAGTGGCCTAGGGGACAAGTACATATACCGTTGTAATCGGGCGAGTTTCTACTTTCAGATGCAACAGAAATTATTCGGATTCGTCAATCCGTTCGTGAGGTATGGCAGTTTGGAGGTAAGAAAGGGTTGAGGAACTCAAAATTTTCTCAGTTCTGATGGTCGAAACGAATAACTAGAATGGGCTAGGGGACAAGTACACATACCATTGTGATCGGGCCAGTTTCTGCATTCAGATGCTACCGAAATTATTCGGATTCGTCAATCCGTTCGCGAGATATGGCAGTTTGGAGGTAAGAAACGGTAGAGAAACTCAAAATTTTCGCAGTTCTGATGCTCGAAACGAATAACTAGAATGGCCTAGGGGAAAAGTACACATACCGTTGTAATCGGGCGAGTTTCTACTTTCAGATGCAACAGAAATTATTCGGATTCGTCAATCCGTTCGCGAGATATGGCAGTTTGGAGGTAAGAAACGGTTGAGGAACTCAAAATTTTCGCAGTTCTGATGCTCGAAACGAATAACTAGAATGGCCTAGGGGAAAAATACACATACCGTTGTAATCGGGCGAGATTCTACTTTCAGCTGCAACAGAAATTATTCGGATTCGTCAATCCGTTCGCGAGATATGGCAGTTTGGAGGTAAGAAACGGTTGAGGAACTCAAAATTTTCGCAGTTCTGATGGTCGAAACGACTAACTAGAATGGCCTAGGGGAAAAGTACACATACCGTTGTAATCGGGCGAGTTTCTACTTTCAGATGCAACAGAAATTATTCGGATTCGTCATTCCGTTCGCGAGATATGGCAAATATGGAGGTAAGAAACGGTTGAGAAACTCAAAATTTTCGCAGTTCTGATGCCCGAAACGAATAACTAGAATGGGCTAGGGGACAAGTACACATACCTTTGTGACCGGGCGAGTTTCTACATTCAGATGCAACGGAAATTATTCGGATTCGTCAATCCGTTCGCGAGATATGGCAGTTTGGAGGGAAGAAATGGTTGAGGAACTCAAAATTTTCGCAGTTCTGATGGTCGAAACGACTAACTAGAATGGCCTAGGGGACAAGTACATATACCGTTGTAATCGGGCGAGTTTCTACTTTCAGATGCAACAGAAATTATTCGGATTCGTCAATCCGTTCGCGAGATATGTCAGTTTGGAGGGAAGAAATGGTTGAGGAACTCAAAATTTTCGCAGTTCTGATGGTCGAAACGAATAACTAGAATGGGCTAGGGGACAAGGACACATACCATTGTGATCGGGCCAGTTTCTGCATTCAGATGCTACCGAAATTATTCGGATTCGTCAATCCGTTCGCGAGATATGGCAGTTTGGAGGTAAGAAACGGTTGAGAAACTCAAAATTTTCGCAGTTCTGATGCTCGAAACGAATAACTAGAATGGCCTAGGGGAAAAGTACACCTACCGTTGTAATCGGGCGAGTTTCTACTTTCAGATGCAACAGAAATTATTCGGATTCGTCAATCCGTTCGCGAGATATGGCAGTTTGGAGGTAAGAAACGGTTGAGGAACTCAAAATATTCGCAGTTCTGATGGTCGAAACGAATAACTAGAATGGCCTAGGGGACATGTACATATACCGTTGTAATCGGGCGAGTTTCTACTTTCAGATGCAACAGAATTTATTCGGATTCGTCAATCCGTTCGCGAGATATGGCAAATTTGGAGGTAAGAAACGGTTGAGAAACTCAAAAGTTTCGCAGTTCTGATGGTCGAAACGACTAACTAGAATGGCCTAGGGGACAAGTACATATACCGTTGTAATCGGGCGAGTTTCTACTTTCAGATGCAACAGAAATTATTCGGATTCGTCAATCCGTTCGTGAGGTATGGCAGTTTGGAGGTAAGAAAGGGTTGAGAAACTCAAAATTTTCGCAGTTCTGATGGTCGAAACGACTAACTAGAATGGCCTAGGGGAAAAGTACACATACCGTTGTAATCGGGCGAGTTTCTACTTTCAGATGCAACAGAAATTATTCGTATTCGTCAATCCGTTCGCGAGATATGGCAAATTTGGTGGTAAGAAACGGTTGAGAAACTCAAAATTTTCCCAGTTCTGATGGTCGAAACGACTAACTAGAATGGCCTAGGGGACAAGTACATATACCGTTGTAATCGGGCGAGTTTCTACTTTCAGATGCAACGGAAATTATTCGGATTCGTCAATCCGTTCGCGAGATATGTCAGTTTGGAGGGAAGAAATGGTTGAGGAACTCAAAATTTTCGCAGTTCTGAAGGTCGAAACGAATAACTAGAATGGGCTAGGGGACAAGTACACATACCATTGTGATCGGGCCAGTTTCTGCATTCAGATGCTACCGAAATTATTCGGATTCGTCAATCCGTTCGCGAGATATGGCAGTTTGGAGGTAAGAAACGGTTGAGGAACTCAAAATATTCGCAGTTCTGATGGTCGAAACGAAAAACTAGAATGGCCTAGGGGAAAAGTACACATACCGTTGTAATCGGGCGAGTTTCTACTTTCAGATGCAACAGAAATTATTCGGATTCGTCAATCCGTTCGCGAGATATGGCAGTTTGGAGGTAAGAAACGGTTGAGGAAATCAAAATTTTCGCAGTTCTGATGCTCGAAACGACTAACTAGAATGGCCTAGGGGAAAAATACACAAACCGTTGTAATCGGGCGAGATTCTACTTTCAGCTGCAACAGAAATTATTCAGATTCGACAATCCGTTCGCGAGATATGGCAAATTTGGAGGTAAGAAACGGTTGAGAAACTCAAAATTTTCGCAGTTCTGATGCCCGAAACGAATAACTAGAATGGCCTAGGGGAAAAGTACGCATACAGTTGTGGCCGGGCGAGTTTCTACTTTCAGATGCAACAGAAATTTTGCGGAATCGTCAATCAGTTCGCGAGATATGTCAGTCTGGAGGGAAGAAATTGTTGAGAAACTCAAAATTTTCGCAGTTCTGATGGTCGAAACGAATAACTAGAATGGGCTAGGGGACAAGTACACATACCTTTGTGACCGGGCGAGATTCTACATTCAAATGCAACGGAAATTATTCGGATTCGTCAATCCGTTCGCGAGGTATGGCAGTTTGGAGGTAAGAAACGGTTGAGAAACTCAAAATTTTCGCGATTCTGATGCTCGAAACGAGTAACAAGGAAGGCCTAGGGGAAAGGTACACATACCGTTGTAATCGGGCGAGTTTCTACATTCAGATGCAACAGAAATTATTCGGATTCGTCAATCCGTTCGCGAGATATGGCAGTTTGGTGGTAAGAAACAGTTGAGAAACTCAAAATTTTCGCAGTTCTGATGCTCGAAACGAATGACTAGAATGGCCTAGGGAATAGTACACATACCGTTGTAATCGGGCGAGTTTCTACTTTCAGATGCAACAGAAATTATTCGGATTCGTCAATCCGTTCGCGAGATATGGCAGTTTGGTGGTAAGAAACAGTTGAGAAACTCAAAATTTTCGCAGTTCTGATGGTCGAAACGACTAACTAGAATGGCCTAGGGGACAAGTACATATACCGTTGTAATCGGGCGAGTTTCTACTTTCAGATGCAACAGAAATTATTCGGATTCGTCAATCCGTTCGCGAGATATGTCAGTTTGGAGGTAAGAAACGGTTGAGAAACTCAAAATTTTCGCAGTTCTGATGCTCGAAACGAATAACTAGAATGGCCTAGGGGAAAAGTACACATACCGTTGTAATCGGGCGAGTTTCTACTTTCAGGTGCAACAGAAATTTTGCGGATTCGTCAATCAGTTCGCGAGATATGTCAGTTTGGAGGGAAGAAATGGTTGAGAATCACAAAATTTTCGCAGTTCTGATGGTCGAAACGAATAACTAGATTGGGCTAGGGGACAAGTACACATACCTTTGTGACCGGGCGAGTTTCTACATTTAGATGCAACGGAAATTATTCGGATTCGTCAATTCGTTCGCGAGATATGGCAGTTTGGAGGTAAGAAACGGTTGAGAAACTCAAAATTTTCGCGATTCTGATGCTCGAAACGAATAACAAGAATGGCTTAGGGGAAAGGTACACATACCGTTGTAATCGGGCGAGTTTCTACTTTCAGATGCAACAGAAATTATTCGGATTCGTCAATCCGTTCGCGAGATATGGCAGTTTGGTGGTAAGAAACAGTTGAGAAACTCAAAATTTTCGCAGTTCTGATGCTCGAAACGAATGACTAGAATGGCCTAGGGAAAAGTACACATACCGTTGTAATTGGGCGAGTTTCTACTTTCAGATGCAACAGAAATTATTCGGATTCGTCAATCCGTTCGCGAGATATGGCAGTTTGGTGGTAAGAAACAGTTGAGAAACTCAAAATTTTCGCAGTTCTGATGGTCGAAACGACTAACTAGAATGGCCTAGGGGACAAGTACATATACCGTTGTAATCGGGCGAGTTTCTACTTTCAGATGCAACAGAAATTATTCGGATTCGTCAATCCGTTCGTGAGGTATGGCAGTTTGGAGGTAAGAAAGGGTTGAGAAACTCAAAATTTTCGCAGTTCTGATGGTCGAAACGACTAACTAGAATGGCCTAGGGGACAAGTACATATACCGTTGTAATCGGGCGAGTTTCTACTTTCAGATGCAACAGAAATTATTCGGATTCGTCAATCCGTTCGCGAGATATGGCAGTTTGGAGGTAAGAAACGGTTGAGAAACTCAAAATTTTCGCAGTTCTGATGCTCGAAACGAATGACTAGAATGGCCTAGGGAAAAGTACACATACCGTTGTAATCGGGCGTGTTTCTAATTTCAGATGCAACAGAAATTATTCGGATTCGTCAATCCGTTCGCGAGATATGGCAGTTTGGTGGTAAGAAACAGTTGAGAAACTCAAAATTTTCGCAGTTCTGATGCTCGAAACGAATAACTAGATTGGCCTAGGGGTAAAGTACACATACCGTTGTAATCGGGCGAGTTTCTACTTTCAGATGCAACAGAAATTATTCGGATTCGTCAATCCGTTCGAGAGATATGGCAGTTTGGAGGTAAGAAACGGTTGAGAAACTCAACATTTTCGCAGTTCTGATGCTCGAAACGAATAACTAGAATGGCCTAGGAGAAAAGTACACATACCGTTGAAATCAGGCGAGTTTCTACGTTCAGATGCAACAGCAATTTTGCGGATTCGTCAATCAGTTCGCGAGATCAGAATTGCGAAAATTTTGAGTTTCTCAACCGTTTCTTACCTCCAAACTGCCATATCTAGCCAACGGAATGACGAATCCGCAAAATTTCTGTTGCATCTGAAAGTAGAAACTCGCCGGATTTCAACTGTATGCGTACTTTTCCCCTAGGCCATTCTAGTTATTCGTTTCGAGCATCAGAACTGCGAGAATTTTGAGTTTCTCAGACGTGTCTTACCTCCAAACTGCCATATCTCGCGATCGGATTGACGAATCCGAATAATTTCTGTTGCATCTGAAAGTAGAAACTCGCCCGATTACAACGGTATGTGTACTTTTCCCCTAGGCCATTCTAGTTATTCGTTTCGAGCATCAGAACTGCGAGAATTTTGAGTTTCTCAACCGTTTCTTACTTCCAAACTGCCATATCTCGCGAACGGATTGACGACTCTCAATAATTTCTGTTGCATCTGAAAGTAGAAACTCGTCCGATTACAACGATATGTGTACTTTTCCCCTAGGCCATTCTAGTTATTCGTTTCGAGCATCAGAACTGCGAAAATGTTGAGTTTCTCAACCGTTTCATACCTCCAAACTGCCATATCTCGCGAACGGAATGGCGAATCCGATTAATTTCTGTTGCATCTGAAAGTAGAAACTCGCCCGATTACAACGATATGCGTACTTTTCCCCTAGGCCATTCTAGTTATTCGTTTCGAGCATCAGAACTGCGAGAATGTTGAGTTTCTCAAACGTTTCATACCTCCAAACTGCCATATCTCGCGAACGGATTGACGAATCCGAATAGTTTCTGTTGCATCTGAAAGTAGAAACTCGCCCGATTGCAACGTTATGTGCACTTTTCCCCTAGGCCATTCTAGTTATTCGTTTCGAGCATCAGAACTGCGATAATGTTGAGTTTCTCAACCGTTTCATACCTCCGAACAGCCATATCTCGCGAACGGATTGACGAATCCGAATAATTTCTGTTGCATCCGAATGTAGAAACTCGCCCGATTACAACGTTATGTGCACTTTTCCCTAGGCCCTTCTAGTTATTCGTTTCGAGCATCAGAACTGCGAGAATTTTGAGTTTCTCAACTGTTTCTTACCTCCAAACTGCCATATCTCGCGAACGGATTGACGACTCTCAATAATTTCTGTTGCATCTGAAAGTAGAAACTCGCCCGATTACAACGCTACTTGTACTTTTCCTCTAGGCCATTCTAGTTATTCGTTTCGAGCATCAGAACTGCGAAAATTTTGAGTTTCTCAACCGTTTCTTACATCCAAACTGCCATATCTCGCGAACGGATTGACGAATCCGAATAATTTCTGTTGCATCTGAAAGTAGAAACTCGCCGGATTTCAACTGTATGCGTACTGTTTCCCTAGGCCATTCTAGTTATTCGTTTCGAGCATCAGAACTGCGAGTATTTTGAGTTTCTCCGCCGTTTCTTACTTCCAAACTGCCATATCTCGCGATCGGATTGACGAATCCGCAGAATTTATGTTGCATCTGAAAGTAGAAACTCTCCCGATTACCACGGTATGTGTACTTTTCCCCTAGGCCATTCTAGTTATTCGTTTCGAGCATCAGAACTGCGAAAATGTTGAGTTTCTCAACCGTTTCTTACCTCCAAACTCCTATAACTCGCGAACGGAATGACGGATCCGAATAATTTCTCTTGCATCTGGAAGTAGAAACTCGCCCGATTACAACGGCATGTGTACTTTTCCCCTAGGCCATTCTAGTTATTCGTTTCGAGCATCAGAACTGCGATCATGTTGAGTTTCTCAACCGTTTTTTACCTCCAAACTGCCATGTCTTGCGAACGGATTGACGAATCCGCAAAATTTCTGTTGCATCTGAAAGTAGAAACTCGACCGATTACAACGCTATGTGTACTTTTCCCCTAGGCCATTCTAGTTATTCGTTTCGAGAATGAGAACTGCGAAAAAGTTGAGTTTCTCAACCGTTTCTTACCTCCAAACTGCCATATCTCACGAACGGATTGACGAACCCGCAAAATTTCTGTTGCATCTGAAAGTAGATACTCGCACGATTACAACGCTATTTGTACTTTTCCCCTAGGCCAATCTAGTTATTCGTTTCGAGCATCAGAACTGCGAAAATTTTGAGTTTCTCAACAGTTTCTTACCTCCAAACTGCCATATCTCGCGAACGGATTGACGAATCCGAATAATTCCTGTTGCATCTGAAAGTAGGAACTCGCCCGATTGCAACGCTAGGTGTACTTTTCCCCTCGACCATTCTAGTTATTCTTTACGAGCATCAGAACTGCGAAAATGTTGAGTTTCTCAACCGTTTCTTACCTCCAAACTGCCATATCTCGCGAACGGATTGACGGATCCGAATAATTTCTGTTGCATCTGAAAGTAGAAACTCGCCGGATTACAACTATATGTGTACTTTTCCCCTAGGCCATTCTAGTTATTCGTTTCGAGCATCAGAACTGCGAAAATGTTGAGTTTCTCAACCATTTCTTACCTCCAAACTGACATATCTCGCGAACGGATTGACGAATCCGCAAAATTTCTGTTGCATCTGAAAGTAGAAACTCGCCCGATTACAACGCTATGTGTACTATTCCCCTAGGCCATTCTAGTTGTTCGTTTCGAGAATGAGAACTGCGAAAATTTTGAGTCTCTCATCCGTTTCTTACATCCAAACTGCCATATCTCGCGATCGGATTGACGAATCCGAAAAATTTCTGTAGCATCTGAAAGTAGAAACTCGCCCGATTACAACGGTATTTGTACTTTTCCCCTGAGCCATTCTAGTTATTCGTTTCGACCATCAGAACTGCGAAAATTTTGAGTTTCTAAACCGTTTCTTACCTCCAAACTGCCATGTCTTGCGAACGGATTGTCGAATCCGCAAAATTTCTGTTGCATCTGAAAGTAGAAACTCGCCCGATTACAACGGTATGTGTACTTTTCCCCTAGGCCAATCTAGTTATTCGTTTCGAGCATCAGAACTGCGAAAAAGTTGAGTTTCTCAACCGTTTCTTACCTCCAAACTGCCATATCTCACGAACGGATTGACGAACCCGCAAAATTTCTGTTGCATCTGAAAGTAGATACTCGCACGATTACAACGCTATTTGTACTTTTCCCCTAGGCCAATCTAGTTATTCGTTTCGAGCATCAGAACTGCGAAAATTTTGAGTTTCTCAACCGTTTCTTACCTCCAAACTGCCATATCTCGCGAACGGATTGACGAATCCGAATAATTTCTGTTGCATCTGAAAGTAGGAACTCGCCCGATTGCAACGCTAGGTGTACTTTTCCCCTCGACCATTCTAGTTATTCGTTTGGACCATCAGAATTGCGAAAATTTTGAGTTTCTCATCCGTTTCTTACCTCCAAACTGCCATATCTCGCGAACGGATTCACGAATCCGAATAATTCCTGTTGCATCTGAAAGTAGGAACTCGCCCGATTGCAACGCTAGGTGTACTTTTCCCCTAGACCATTCTAGTTATTCTTTTCGAGCATCGGAACTGCGAAAATGTTGAGTTTCTCAACCGTTTCTTACCTCCAAACTGCCATATCTCGCGAACGGATTGACAGATCCGAATAATTTCTGTTGCATCTGAAAGTAGAAACTCGCCGGATTACAACTGTATGTGTACTTTTCCCCTAGGCCATTCTAGTTCTTCGTTTCGAGCATCAGAACTGCGAAAATTTTGAGTTTCTCAACCGTTTCTTACTTCCAAACTGCCGTATCTCGCGAACGGATTGACGAATCCGAATAATTTCTGTTGCATCTGAAAGTAGAAACTCGCCGGATTTCAACTGTATGCGTACTTTTCCCCTAGGCCATTCTAGTTATTCGTTTCGAGCATCAGAACTGCGAAAATGTTGAGTTTCTCAACCGTTTCTTACCTCCAAACTGCCATATCTCGCGAACGGATTGACGAATCCGAATAATTTCTATTGCATCTGAAAGTAGACACTCGCCCGATTACAACGGTATTTGTACTTTTCCCCTAGGCCATTCTAGTTATTCGTTTCGACCATCAGAACTGCGAAAATTTTGAGTTTCTAAACCGTTTCTTACCTCCAAACTGCCATGTCTTGCGAACGGATTGTCGAATCCGCAAAATTTCTGTTGCATCTGAAAGTAGAAACTCGCCCGATTACAACGGTATGTGTACTTTTCCCCTAGGCCATTCTAGTTATTCGTTTGGACCATCAGAATTGCGAAAATTTTGAGTTTCTCATCCGTTTCTTACCTCCAAACTGCCATATCTCGCGAACGGATTGACGAATCCGCAAAATTTCTATTGCATCTGAAAGTAGAAACTTGCCGGATTACAACTGTATGTGTACTTTTCCCCTAGGCCATTCTAGTTATTCGTTTCGAGCATCAGAACTGCGAAAATGTTGAGTTTCTCAACCGTTTCTTACCTCCAAACTACCATATCTCGCGAACGGATTGACGAATCCGAATAATTCCTCTTGCATCTGAAAGTAGGAACTCGCCCGATTGCAACGCTATGTGTACTTTTCCCCTAGGCCAATCTAGTTATTCGTTTCGAGAATGAGAACTGCGAAAAAGTTGAGTTTCTCAACCGTTTCTTACCTCCAAACTGCCATACCTCACGAACGGATTGACGAACCCGCAAAATTTCTGTTGCATCTGAAAGTAGATACTCGCACGATTACAACGCTATTTGTACTTTTCCCCTAGGCCATTCTAGTTATTCGTTTCGAGCATCAGAACTGCGAAAATTTTGAGTTTCTCAACCGTTTCTTACCTCCAAACTGCCATATCTCGCGAACGGATTGACGAATCCGAATAATTCCTGTTGCATCTGAAAGTAGGAACTCGCCCGATTGCAACTGTATGTGTACTTTTCCCCTAGGCCATTCTAGTTATTCGTTTCGAGCATCAGAACTGCGAGAATGTTGAGTTTCTCAAACGTTTCATACCTCCAAACTGCCATATCTCGCGAACGGATTGACGAATCCGAATAATTTCTGTTGCATCTGAAAGTAGAAACTCGCCCGATTGCAACGTTATGTGCACTTTTCCCCTAGGCCATTCTAGTTATTCGTTTCGAGCATCAGAACTGCGATAATGTTGAGTTTCTCAACCGTTTCATACCTCCGAACAGCCATATCTCGCGAACGGATTGACGAATCCGAATAATTTCTGTTGCATCCGAATGTAGAAACTCGCCCGATTACAACGTTATGTGCACTTTTCCCCTAGGCCCTTCTAGTTATTCGTTTCGAGCATCAGAACTGCGAGAATTTTGAGTTTCTCAACCGTTTCTTACCTCCAAACTGCCATATCTCGCGAACGGATTGACGACTCTCAATAATTTCTGTTGCATCTGAAAGTAGAAACTCGCCCGATTACAACGCTACTTGTACTTTTCCTCTAGGCCATTCTAGTTATTCGTTTCGAGCATCAGAACTGCGAAAATTTTGAGTTTCTCAACCGTTTCTTACATCCAAACTGCCATATCTCGCGAACGGATTGACGAATCCGAATAATTTCTGTTGCATCTGAAAGTAGAAACTCGCCGGATTTCAACTGTATGCGTACTGTTTCCCTAGGCCATTCTAGTTATTCGTTTCGAGCATCAGAACTGCGAGTATTTTGAGTTTCTCCGCCGTTTCTTACTTCCAAACTGCCATATCTCGCGTTCGGATTGACGAATCCGAATAATTTCTGTTGCATCTGAAAGTAGAAACTCGCCCGATTACAACGCTATGTGTACTTTTCCCCTAGGCCATTCTAGTTATTCGATTCGAGCATCAGAACTGCGAAAATTTTGAGTTTCTCAACCGTTTCTTACCTCCAAACTGCCATATCTCGCGAACGGAATGGCGAATCCGATTAATTTCTGTTGCATCTGAAAGTAGAAACTCGCCCGATTACAACGATATGCGTACTTTTCCCTAGGCCATTCTAGTTATTCGTTTCGACCATCAGAACTGCGAGAATTTTGAGATTCTCAACCGTTTCTTCCCTCCAAACTGCATATCTCGCGATCGGATTGACGACTCTCAATAATTTCTGTTGCATCTGAAAGTAGAAACTCGCCCGATTGCAACGCTATGTGTACTTTTCCCCAAGGCCATTCTAGTTATTCGATTCGAGCATCAGAACTGCGAAAATTTTGAGTTTCTCAACCGTTTCTTACCTCCAAACAGGCATATCTCGCGAACGGATTGGCGAATCCGAATAATTTCTGTTGCATCTGAAAGTAGAAACTCGACCGATTGCAACGCTATGTGTACTTTTCCCCTTGGCCATTCTAGTTATTCGTTTCGACCATCAGAACTGCGAAAATTTTGAGTATCTCAACTGTTTCTTCCCTCCAAACTGCCGTATCTCGCGAACGGATTGACGAATCCGCAAAATTTCTGTTGCATCTGAAAGTAGAAACTCGACCGATTACAACGCTATGTGTACTTTTCCCCTAGGCCATTCTAGTTATTCGTTTCGAGCATCAGAACTGCGAAAATGTTGAGTTTCTCAACCGTTTCTTACCTCCAAACTCCTATAACTCGCGAACGGAATGACGGATCCGAATAATTTCTCTTGCATCTGGAAGTAGAAACTCGCCCCGATTACAACGGCATGTGTACTTTTCCCCTAGGCCATTCTAGTTATTCGTTTCGACCATCAGAACTGCGAGAATTTTGAGATTCTCAACCGTTTCTTCCCTCCAAACTGCCATATCTCTCGAACGGATTGACGAATCCGAAAAACTTCTGTTTCATCTGAAAGTAGAAACTCGCCCGATTACAACGGTATGTGTACTTTTCCCCTAGGCCATTCTAGTTATTCGTTTCGAGCATCAGAACTGCGATCATGTTGAGTTTCTCAACCGTGTCTTACCTCCAAACTGCCACATCTCGCGAACGGATTGACGAATCCGAATAATTTCTATTGCGTCTGAAAGTAGACACTCGCCCGATTACAACGGTAATTGTACTTTTCCCCTAGGCCATTCTAGTTATTCGTTTCGACCATCAGAACTGCGAAAATTTTGAGTTTCTAAACCGTTTTTTACCTCCAAACTGCCATGTCTTGCGAACGGATTGTCGAATCCGCAAAATTTCTGTTGCATCTGAAAGTAGAAACTCGCCCGATTACAACGGTATGTGTACTTTTCCCCTAGGCCATTCTAGTTATTCGTTTGGACCATCAGAACTGCGAAAATTTTGAGTTTCTCATCCGTTTCTTACCTCCAAACTGCCATATCTCTCGAACGGATTGACGAATCCGAAAAACTTCTGTTTCATCTGAAAGTAGAAACTCGCCCGATTACAACGGTATGTGTACTTTTCCCCTAGGCCATTCTAGTTATTCGTTTCGAGCATCAGAACTGCGATCATGTTGAGTTTCTCAACCGTGTCTTACCTCCAAACTGCCACATCTCGCGAACGGATTGACGAATCCGCAAAATTTCTGTTGCATCTGAAAGTAGAAACTCGACCGATTACAACGCTATGTGTACTTTTCCCCTAGGCCATTCTAGTTATTCGTTTCGAGAATGAGAACTGCGAAAAAGTTGAGTTTCTCAACCGTTTCTTACCTCCAAACTGCCATATCTCACGAACGGATTGACGAACCCGCAAAATTTCTGTTGCATCTGAAAGTAGATACTCGCACGATTACAACGCTATTTGTACTTTTCCCCTAGGCCAATCTAGTTATTCGTTTCGAGCATCAGAACTGCGAAAATTTTGAGCTTCTCAACCGTTTCTTCCCTCCAAACTGCCATATCTCGCGAACGGATTGACGAATCCGAATAATTCCTGTTGCATCTGAAAGTAGGAACTCGCCCGATTGCAACGCTAGGTGTACTTTTCCCCTCGACCATTCTAGTTATTCTTTTCGAGCATCAGACCTGCGAAAATGTTGAGTTTCTCAACCGTTTCTTACCTCCAAACTGCCATATCTCGCGAACGGATTGACGGATCCGAATAATTTCTGTCGCATCTGAAAGTAGAAACTCGCCGGATTACAACTATATGTGTACTTTTCCCCTAGGCCATTCTAGTTATTCGTTTCGAGCATCAGAACTGCGAAAATGTTGAGTTTCTCAACCGTTTCTTACATCCAAACTGACATATCTCGCGAACGGATTGACGAATCCGCAAAATTTCTGTTGCATCTGAAAGTAGAAACTCGCCCGATTACAACGCTATGTGTACTATTCCCCTAGGCCATTCTAGTTGTTCGTTTCGAGAATAAGAACTGCGAAAATTTTGAGTTTCTCATCCGTTTCTTACATCCAAACTGCCATATCTCGCGATCGGATTGACGAATCCGAAAAATTTCTGTAGCATCTGAAAGTAGAAACTCGCCCGATTACAACGGTATTTGTACTTTTCCCCTGGGCCATTCTAGTTATTCGTTTCGACCATCAGAACTGCGAAAATTTTGAGTTTCTAAACCGCGTCTTACCTCCAAACTGCCATGTCTTGCGAACGGATTGTCGAATCCGCAAAATTTCTGTTGCATCTGAAAGTAGAAACTCGCCGGATTTCAACTGTATGCGTACTTTTCCCCTAGGCCATTCTAGTTATTCGTTTCGAGCATCAGAACTGCGAAAATGTAGAGTTTCTCAACCGTTTCTTACCTCCAAACTGCCATATCTCGCGAACGGATTGACGAATCCGAATAATTTCTGTCGCATCTGAAAGTAGGAACTCGCCCGATTGCAACGCTGTGTGTACTTTTCCCCTAGACCATTCTAGTTATTCGTTTCGAGCATCAGAACTGCGAAAATGTTGAGTTTCTCAACCGTTTCTTACCTCCAAACTGCCATATCTTGCGAACGGATTGACGAATCCGAATGATTTCTGTTGCATCTGAAAGTAGAAACTCGCCCGATTATAACAGTATGTGTAGTTTTCCCCTAGGCCATTCTAGTTATTCGTTTCGAGCATCAGAACTGCGAAAATTTTGAGTTTCTCAACCGTTTCTTACCTCCAAACTGCCATATCTCGCGAACGGATTGACGAATGCGAATAATTTCTGTCGCATCTGAAAGTAGGAACTCGCCCGATTGCAACGCTATGTGTACTTTTCCCCTAGACCATTCTAGTTATTCGTTTCGAGCATCAGAACTGCGAAAATGTTGAGCTTCTCATCCGTTTCTTACCTCCAAACTGCCATATCTCGCGATCGGATTGACGAATCCGAAAAATTTCTGTAGCATCTGAAAGTAGAAACTCGCCCGATTACAACGGTATTTGTACTTTTCCCCTGGGCCATTCTAGTTATTCGTTTCGACCATCAGAACTGCGAAAATTTTGAGTTTCTAAACCGTTTCTTACCTCCAAACTGCCATGTCTTGCGAACGGATTGTCGAATCCGCAAAATTTCTGTTGCATCTGAAAGTAGAAACTCGCCCGATTACAACGGTATGTGTACTTTTCCCCTAGGCCATTCTAGTTATTCGTTTGGACCATCAGAATTGCGAAAATTTTGAGTTTCTCATCCGTTTCTACCTCCAAACTGCCATATCTCGCGAACGGATTGACGAATCCGCAAAATTTCTGTTGCATCTGAAAGTAGAAACTCGCCCGATTACAACGCTATGTGTACTTTTCCCCTAGGCCATTCTAGTTATTCGTTTCGAGAATGAGAACTGCGAAAAAGTTGAGTTTCTCAACCGTTTCTTACCTCCAAACTGCCATATCTCACGAACGGATTGACGAACCCGCAAAATTTCTGTTGCATCTGAAAGTAGATACTCGCACGATTACAACGCTATTTGTACTTTTCCCCTAGGCCAATCTAGTTATTCGTTTCGAGCATCAGAACTGCGAAAATTTTGAGCTTCTCAACCGTTTCTTCCCTCCAAACTGCCATATCTCGCGAACGGATTGACGAATCCGAATAATTCCTGTTGCATCTGAAAGTAGGAACTCGCCCGATTGCAACGCTAGGTGTACTTTTCCCCTCGACCATTCTAGTTATTCTTTTCGAGCATCAGAACTGCGAAAATGTTGAGTTTCTCAACCGTTTCTTACCTCCAAACTGCCATATCTCGCGAACGGATTGACGGATCCGAATAATTTCTGTCGCATCTGAAAGTAGAAACTCGCCGGATTACAACTATATGTGTACTTTTCCCCTAGGCCATTCTAGTTATTCGTTTCGAGCATCAGAACTGCGAAAATGTTGAGTTTCTCAACCGTTTCTTACATCCAAACTGACATATCTCGCGAACGGATTGACGAATCCGCAAAATTTCTGTTGCATCTGAAAGTAGAAACTCGCCCGATTACAACGCTATGTGTACTATTCCCCTAGGCCATTCTAGTTGTTCGTTTCGAGAATGAGAACTGCGAAAATTTTGAGTTTCTCATCCGTTTCTTACATCCAAACTGCCATATCTCGCGATCGGATTGACGAATCCGAAAAATTTCTGTAGCATCTGAAAGTAGAAACTCGCCCGATTACAACGGTATTTGTACTTTTCCCCTGGGCCATTCTAGTTATTCGTTTCGACCATCAGAACTGCGAAAATTTTGAGTTTCTAAACCGTTTCTTACCTCCAAACTGCCATGTCTTGCGAACGGATTGTCGAATCCGCAAAATTTCTGTTGCATCTGAAAGTAGAAACTCGCCGGATTTCAACTGTATGCGTACTTTTCCCCTAGGCCATTCTAGTTATTCGTTTCGAGCATCAGAACTGCGAAAATTTTGAGTTTCTCAACCGTTTCTTACCTCCAAACTGCCATATCTCGCGAACGGATTGACGAATGCGAATAATTTCTGTCGCATCTGAAAGTAGGAACTCGCCCGATTGCAACGCTATGTGTACTTTTCCCCTAGACCATTCTAGTTATTCGTTTCGAGCATCAGAACTGCGAAAATGTTGAGCTTCTCATCCGTTTCTTACCTCCAAACTGCCATATCTCGCGATCGGATTGACGAATCCGAAAAATTTCTGTAGCATCTGAAAGTAGAAACTCGCCCGATTACAACGGTATTTGTACTTTTCCCCTGGGCCATTCTAGTTATTCGTTTCGACCATCAGAACTGCGAAAATTTTGAGTTTCTAAACCGTTTCTTACCTCCAAACTGCCATGTCTTGCGAACGGATTGTCGAATCCGCAAAATTTCTGTTGCATCTGAAAGTAGAAACTCGCCCGATTACAACGGTATGTGTACTTTTCCCCTAGGCCATTCTAGTTATTCGTTTGGACCATCAGAATTGCGAAAATTTTGAGTTTCTCATCCGTTTCTACCTCCAAACTGCCATATCTCGCGAACGGATTGACGAATCCGCAAAATTTCTGTTGCATCTGAAAGTAGAAACTCGACCGATTACAACGCTATGTGTACTAATCCCCTAGGCCAATCTAGTTATTCGTTTCGAGAATGAGAACTGCGAAAAAGTTGAGTTTCTCAACCGTTTCTTACCTCCAAACTGCCATATCTCGCGAACGGATTGACGAATCCGAATAATTCCTGTTGCATCTGAAAGTAGGAACTCGCCCGATTGCAACGCTAGGTGTACTTTTCCCCTAGACCATTCTAGTTATTCTTTTCGAGCATCGGAACTGCGAAAATGTTGAGTTTCTCAACCGTTTCTTACCTCCAAACTGCCATATCTCGCGAACGGATTGACGGATCCGAATAATTTCTGTTGCATCTGAAAGTAGAAACTCGCCGGATTACAACTGTGTGTGTACTTTTCCCCTAGGCCATTCTAGTTATTCGTTTCGAGCATCAGAACTGCGAAAATGTTGAGTTTCTCAGCCGTTTCTTACCTCCAAACTGACATATCTCGCGAACGGATTGACGAATCCGCAAAATTTCTGTTGCATCTGAAAGTAGAAACTCGCCCGATTACAACGCTATGTGTACTTTTCCCCTAGGCCATTCTAATTGTTCGTTTCGAGAATGAGAACTCCGAAAATGTTGAGTTTCTCATCCGTTTCTTACCTCCAAACTGCCATATCTCGCGATCGGATTGTCGAATCCGAAAAATTTCTGTAGCATCTGAAAGTAGAAACTCGCCCGATTACAACGCTATGTGTACTTTTCCCCTGGGCCATTCTAATTGTTCGTTTCGAGAATGAGAACTCCGAAAATGTTGAGTTTCTCATCCGTTTCTTACCTCCAAACTGCCATATCTCGCGATCGGATTGTCGAATCCGAAAAATTTCTGTTGCATCTGAAAGTAGAAACTCGCCCGATTACAACGGTATGTGTACTTTTCCCCTAGGCCATTCTAGTTATTCGTTTGGACCATCAGAATTGCGAAAATTTTGAGTTTCTCATCCGTTTCTTACCTCCAAACTGCCACATCTCGCGAACGGATTCACGAGTCCGCAAAATTTCTATTGCATCTGAAAGTAGAAACTCGACCGATTACAACGCTATGTGTACTTTTCCCCTAGGCCAATCTAGTTATTCGTTTCGAGAATGAGAACTGCGAAAAAGTTGAGTTTCTCAACCGTTTCTTACCTCCAAACTGCCATATCTCACGAACGGATTGACGAACGCGCAAAATTTCTGTTGCATCTGAAAGTAGATACTCGCACGATTACAACGCTATTTGTACTTTTCCCCTAGGCCATTCTAGTTATTCGTTTCGAGCATCAGAACTGCGAAAATTTTGAGTTTCTCAACCGTTTCTTACCTCCAAACTGCCATATCTCGCGAACGGATTGACGAATCCGAATAATTCCTGTTGCATCTGAAAGTAGGAACTCGCCCGATTGCAACGCTAGGTGTACTTTTCCCCTAGACCATTCTAGTTATTCTTTTCGAGCATCAGAACTGCGAGAATGTTGAGTTTCTCAACCGTTTCTTACCTCCAAAATGCCATATCTCGCGAACGGATTGACGGATCCGAATAATTTCTGTTGCATCTGAAAGTAGAAACTTGCCGGATTACAAATGTATGTGTACTTTTCCCCTAGGCCATTCTAGTTATTCGTTTCGAGCATCAGAACTGCGAAAATGTTGAGTTTCTCAACCGTTTCTTACCTCCAAACTGCCATATCTCGCGAACGGATTGACGAATGCGAATAATTTCTTTTGCACCTGAAAGTACAAACTCGCCCGATTACAACGGTATGTGTACTTTTCCCCTAGGCCATTCTAGTTATTCGTTTCGAGCATCAGAACTGCGAAAATGTAGAGTTTCTCAATCGTTTCTTACCTCCAAACTGCCATATCTCGCGAACGGATTGACGAATCCGAATAATTTCTGTTGCATCTGAAAGTAGGCACTCGCCCGATTACAACGCTATGTGTACTCTTCCCCTCGGCCATTCTAGTTATTCGTTTCGAGTATCAGAACTTTGAAAATTTTGAGTTTCTCAAACGTTTCTTACCTCCAAACTGCCATGTCTTGCGAACGGATTGACGAATCCGAATAATTTCTTTTGCACCTGAAAGTACAAACTCGCCCGATTACAACGGTATGTGTACTTTTCCCCTAGGCCATTCTAGTTATTCGTTTCGTGCATCAGAACTGCGAAAATGTTGAGTTTCTCAACCGTTTCTTACCTCCAAACTGCCATATCTCGCGAACGGATTGACGAATGCGAATAATTTCTGTTGCACCTGAAAGTACAAACTCGCCCGATTACAACGGCATGTGTACTTTTCCCCTAGGCCGTTCTAGTTATTCGTTTCGTGCATCAGAACTGCGAAAATGTTGAGTTTCTCAACCGTTTCTTACCTCCAAACTGCCATATCTCGCGAACGGATTGACGAATCCGAATAATTTCTGTTGCATCTGAAAGTAGAAACTCGCCCGATTATAACAGTATGTGTAGTTTTCCCCTAGGCCATTCTAGTTATTCGTTTCGAGCATCAGAACTGCGAAAATTTTGAGTTTCTCAACCGTTTCTTACCTCCAAACTGCCATATCTCGCGAACGGATTGACGAATGCGAATAATTTCTTTTGCACCTGAAAGTACAAACTCGCCCGATTACAACGGTATGTGTACTTTTCCCCTAGGCCATTCTAGTTATTCGTTTCGTGCATCAGAACTGCGAAAATGTTGAGTTTCTCAACCGTTTCTTACCTCCAAACTGCCATATCTCGCGAACGGATTGACGAATGCGAATAATTTCTGTTGCACCTGAAAGTACAAACTCGCCCGATTACAACGGCATGTGTACTTTTCCCCTAGGCCGTTCTAGTTATTCGTTTCGTGCATCAGAACTGCGAAAATGTTGAGTTTCTCAACCGTTTCTTACCTCCAAACTGCCATATCTCGCGAACGGATTGACGAATCCGAATAATTTCTGTTGCATCTGAAAGTAGACACTCGCCCGATTACAACGCTATGTGTACTCTTCCCCTCAGCCATTGTAGTTATTCGTTTCGAGCATCAGAACTGCGAAAATTTTGAGTTTCTCAACCGTTTCTTACCTCCAAACTGCCATATCTCGCGAACGGATTGACGAATGCGAATAATTTCTTTTGCACCTGAAAGTACAAACTCGCCCGATTACAACGGTATGTGTACTTTTCCCCTAGGCCATTCTAGTTATTCGTTTCGTGCATCAGAACTGCGAAAATGTTGAGTTTCTCAACCGTTTCTTACCTCCAAACTGCCATATCTCGCGAACGGATTGACGAATGCGAATAATTTCTGTTGCACCTGAAAGTACAAACTCGCCCGATTACAACGGCATGTGTACTTTTCCCCTAGGCCGTTCTAGTTATTCGTTTCGTGCATCAGAACTGCGAAAATGTTGAGTTTCTCAACCGTTTCTTACCTCCAAACTGCCATATCTCGCGAACGGATTGACGAATCCGAATAATTTCTGTTGCATCTGAAAGTAGACACTCGCCCGATTACAACGCTATGTGTACTCTTCCCCTCAGCCATTGTAGTTATTCGTTTCGAGCATCAGAACTGCGAAAATTTTGAGTTTCTCAAACGTTTCTTACCTCCAAACTGCCATATCTCGCGAACGGATTGACGAATCCGAATAATTTCTGTTGCATCTGAAAGTAGAAACTCGCCCGATGACAACGCTATTTGTACTTTTCCCCTAGGCCATTCTAGTTATTCGTTTCGAGCAGCAGAACTGCGAAAATTTTGAGTTTCTGAACCGTTTCTTACCTCCAAACTGCCATATCTCGCGAACGGATGACGAATCCGAATAATTTCTGTTGCATCTGAATGTACAAACTCGCCCGATTACAACCTGTATGTGTACTTTTCCCGTAGGCCATTCTAGTTATTCTTTTCGTGCATCAGAACTGCGAAAATGTTGAGTTTCTCAACCGTTTCTTACCTCCAAACTGCCATATCTCGCGAACGGATTGACGAATCCGAATAATTTCTGTTGCATCTGAAAGTAGACACTCGCCCGATTACAACGCTATGTGTTCTTTTCCCCTCGGCCATTCTAGTTATTCGTTTCGAGCATCAGAACTGCGAAAATTTTGGGTTCCTCAACCGTTTCTTACCTCCAAACTGCCATATCTCGCGATCGGATTGACCAATCCGAATAATTTCTGTTGCATCTGAAAGTAGAAACTCGCCCGATTATAACAGTATGTGTAGTTTTCCCCTAGGCCATTCTAGTTATTCGTTTCGAGCATCAGAACTGCGAAAATTTTGAGTTTCTCAACCGTTTCTTACCTCCAAACTGCCATATCTCGCGATCGGATTGACGAATCCGAATAATCTCTGTTGCATCTGAAAGTAGAAACTCGCCCGATTACAACGGTATGTGTACTTTTCCCCTAGGCCATTCTAGTTTTTCGTTTCGAGCATCAGAACTGCGAAAATGTTGAGTTTCTCAACCGTTTCTTCCCTCCAAACTGCCATATCTCGCGAACGGATTGACGAATCCGCAGAATTTATGTTGCATCTGAAAGTAGAAACTCGCCCGATTATAACAGTGTGTGTAGTTTTCCCCTAGGCCATTCTAGTTATTCGTTTCGAGCATCAGAACCGCGAAAATTTTGAGTCTCTCAACCGTTTCTTACCTCCAAACTGCCATATCTCACGAACGGATTGACGAATCCGCAAAATTTCTGTTGCATCTGGAAGTTGATACTCGCTCGATTACAACGCTATTTGTACTTTTCCTCTAGGCCATTCTAGTTATTCGTTTCGAGCATCAGAATTGCGAAAATGTTGTGTTTCTCAACAGTGTCTTACCTCCAAACTGCCATATCTCGCGAACGAATTGACGAATCCGAATGATTTCTGTTGCATCTGAAAGTAGAAACTATCCCGTTTACAACGGTGTGTGTACTTTTCCCCTAGGCCATTGTAGTTATTCGTTTCGAGCATCAGAACTGCGAAAATTTTGAGTTTCTCAACCGTTTCTTACCTCCAAACTGCCACATCTCGCGAACGGATTGACGAATCCGAATAATTTCTGTTGCATCTGAAAGTAGAAACTCGCCCGATTGCAACGCTATGGGTACTTTTCCCCTAGTCCATTCTAGTTATTCGTTTCGAGCATCAGAACTGCGAAAATGTTGAGTTTCTCAACCGTGTCTTACCTCCAAACAGCCATATCTCGCAAACGGATTGACGAATCCGCAGAATTTCTGTTGCACCTGAAAGTACAAACTCGCCCGATTACAATGGTATGTGTACTTTTCCCCTAGGCCATTCTAGTTATTCGTTTCGAGCATCAGAACTGCGAAAATTTTGAGTTCTCAACCGTTTCTTACCTCCAAACTGCCATATCTCGCGATCGGATGACGAATTCGAATAATTTCTGTTGCATCTGAAAGTAGACACTCGCCCGTTTACAACGCTATGTGTACTTTTCCCCTCGGCCATTCTAGTTATACGTTTCGAGCATCAGAACTGCGAGAATTTTGAGTTTGTCAACACTTTGTTACCTCCAAACTGCCATATCTCGCGAACGGGTTGACGACTCTCAATAGTTTCTGTTGCATCTGAAAGTAGAAACTCGCCCGATTGCAACGCTATGTGTACTTTTCCTCTAGGCCATTCTAGTTATTCGTTTCGAGCATCAGAACTGCGAAAGTTTTGAGTTTCTCAACCGTTTCTTCTCTCCAAACTGCCATATATCGCGAACGGATCGACGAATCCGAATAATTTCTGTTGCATCTGAAAGTAGAAACTCGCCCGATTACAACGCTATGTGTACTTTTCCCCTCGGCCATTCTAGTTATTCGTTTCGAGCATCAGAACTGCGAAAATTTTGAGTTTCTCAAACGTTTCTTACCTCCAAACAGCCATATCTCGCGAACGGATTGACGAATCCGAATAATTTCTGTTGCATCTGAAAGTAGAAACTCGCCCGATGACAACGCTATTTGTACTTTTCCCCTAGGCCATACCAGTTATTCGTTTCGAGCAGCAGAACTGCGAAAATTTTGAGTTTCTGAACCGTTTCTTACCTCCAAACTGCCATATCTCGCGAACGGATGACGAATCCGAATAATTTCTGTTGCATCTGAAAGTAGACACTCGCCCGATTACAACGCTATGTGTGCTTTTACGCTCGGCCATTCTAGTTATTCGTTTCGAGCATCAGAACTGCGAAAATTTTGGGTTTCTCAACCGTTTCTTACCTCCAAACTGCCATATCTCGCGATCGGATTGACCAATCCGAATAATTTCTGTTGCATCTGAAAGTAGAAACTCGCCCGATTACAACGCTGTTTGTACTTTACCCCTAGGCCATTCTAGTTATTCGTTTCGAGCATCAGAACTGCGAAAATTTTGAGTTTCTCAACCGTTTCTTACCTCCAAACTGCCATATCTCGCGAACGGATTGACGAATGCGAATAATTTCTGTTGCATCTGAAAGTAGAAACTCGCCCGATGACAACGCTATTTGTACTTTTCCCCTAGGCCATACCAGTTATTCGTTTCGAGCAGCAGAACTGCGAAAATTTTGAGTTTCTGAACCGTTTCTTACCTCCAAACTGCCATATCTCGCGAACGGATGACGAATCCGAATAATTTCTGTTGCATCTGAAAGTAGACACTCGCCCGATTACAACGCTATGTGTGCTTTTACCCTCGGCCATTCTAGTTATTCGTTTCGAGCATCAGAACTGCGAAAATTTTGGGTTTCTCAACCGTTTCTTACCTCCAAACTGCCATATCTCGCGATCGGATTGACCAATCCGAATAATTTCTGTTGCATCTGAAAGTAGAAACTCGCCCGATTACAACGCTGTTTGTACTTTTCCCCTAGGCCATTCTAGTTATTCGTTTCGAGCATCAGAACTGCGAAAATTTTGAGTTTCTCAACCGTTTCTTACCTCCAAACTGCCATATCTCGCGAACGGATTGACGAATGCGAATAATTTCTGTTGCACCTGAAAGTACAAACTCGCCCGATTACAACGGTATGTGTACTTTTCCCCTAGGCCATTCTAGTTATTCGTTTCGTGCATCAGAACTGCGAAAATGTTGAGTTTCTCAACCGTTTCTTACCTCCAAACTGCCATATCTCGCGAACGGATTGACGAATCCGAATAATTTCTGTTGCATCTGAAAGTAGACACTCGCCCGATTACAACGCTATGTGTACTTTTCCCCTCGGCCATTCTAGTTATACGTTTCGAGCATCAGAACTGCGAGAATTTTGAGTTTGTCAACAGTTTGTTACCTCCAAACTGCCATATCTCGCGAACGGGTTGACGACTCTCAATAGTTTCTGTTGCATCTGAAAGTAGAAACTCGCCCGATTGCAACGCTGTGTGTACTTTTCCCCTAGGCCATTCTAGTTTTTCGTTTCGAGCATCAGAACTGCGAAAGTTTTGAGTTTCTCAACCGTTTCTTCTCTCCAAACTGCCATATATCGCGAACGGATTGACGAATCCGAATAATTTCTGTTGCATCTGAAAGTAGAAACTCGCCCGATTACAACGCTATGTGTACTTTTCCCCTCGGCCATTCTAGTTATTCGTTTCGAGCATCAGAACTGCGAAAATTTTGAGTTTCTCAATCGTTTCTTACCTCCAAACAGCCATATCTCGCGAACGGATTGACGAATCCGAATAATTTCTGTTGCATCTGAAAGTAGAAACTCGCCCGATGACAACGCTATTTGTACTTTTCCCCTAGGCCATTCCAGTTATTCGTTTCGAGCAGCAGAACTGCGAAAATTTTGAGTTTCTGAACCGTTTCTTACCTCCAAACTGCCATACCTCGCGAACGGATTGACGAATCCGAATAATTTCTGTTGCATCTGAAAGTAGACACTCGCCCGATTTCAACTGTATGCGTACTTTTCCCCTAGGCCATTCTAGTTATTCGTTTCGAGCATCAGAACTGCGAAAATGTTGAGTTTCTAAACCGTTTCTTACGTCCAAACTGCCATATCTCGCGAACGGATTGACGAATCCGCAAAATTTCTGTTGCATCTGAAAGTAGAAACTCACCCGATTACAACGCTATGTGTACTTTTCCCCTAGGCCATTCTAGTTATTCGTTTCGAGAATGAGAACTGCGAATATGTTGAGTTTCTCAACCGTTTCTTACCTCCAAACTGCCATATCTCACGAACGGATTGACGAATCCGCAAAATTTCTGTTGCATCTGAAAGTAGACACTCGCCCGATTACAACGGTATGTGTACTTTTCCCCTAGGCCATTCTAGTTATTCGTTTCGTGCATCAGAACTGCGAAAATGTTGAGTTTCTCAACCGTTTCTTACCTCCAAACTGCCATATCTCGCGAACGGATTGACGAATGCGAATAATTTCTGTTGCACCTGAAAGTACAAACTCGCCCGATTACAACGGCATGTGTACTTTTCCCCTAGGCCGTTCTAGTTATTCGTTTCGTGCATCAGAACTGCGAAAATGTTGAGTTTCTCAACCGTTTCTTACCTCCAAACTGCCATATCTCGCGAACGGATTGACGAATCCGAATAATTTCTGTTGCATCTGAAAGTAGACACTCGCCCGATTACAACGCTATGTGTACTCTTCCCCTCGGCCATTGTAGTTATTCGTTTCGAGCATCAGAACTGCGAAAATTTTGAGTTTCTCAAACGTTTCTTACCTCCAAACTGCCATATCTCGCGAACGGATTGACGAATCCGAATAATTTCTGTTGCATCTGAAAGTAGAAACTCGCCCGATGACAACGCTATTTGTACTTTTCCCCTAGGCCATTCTAGTTATTCGTTTCGAGCAGCAGAACTGCGAAAATTTTGAGTTTCTGAACCGTTTCTTACCTCCAAACTGCCATATCTCGCGAACGGATGACGAATCCGAATAATTTCTGTTGCATCTGAATGTACAAACTCGCCCGATTACAACCTGTATGTGTACTTTTCCCGTAGGCCATTCTAGTTATTCTTTTCGTGCATCAGAACTGCGAAAATGTTGAGTTTCTC
Organism: Ptiloglossa arizonensis; assembly: GCF_051014685.1. Classification (NCBI taxonomy): domain Eukaryota; kingdom Metazoa; phylum Arthropoda; class Insecta; order Hymenoptera; family Colletidae; genus Ptiloglossa; species Ptiloglossa arizonensis. The sequence continues at coordinate 692,051 of NW_027478496.1, forward strand.
AACCGTTTCTTACCTCCAAACTGCCATATCTCGCGAACGGATTGACGAATCCGAATAATTTCTGTTGCATCTGAAAGTAGACACTCGCCCGATTACAACGCTATGTGTTCTTTTCCCCTCGGCCATTCTAGTTATTCGTTTCGAGCATCAGAACTGCGAAAATTTTGGGTTCCTCAACCGTTTCTTACCTCCAAACTGCCATATCTCGCGATCGGATTGACCAATCCGAATAATTTCTGTTGCATCTGAAAGTAGAAACTCGCCCGATTATAACAGTATGTGTAGTTTTCCCCTAGGCCATTCTAGTTATTCGTTTCGAGCATCAGAACTGCGAAAATTTTGAGTTTCTCAACCGTTTCTTACCTCCAAACTGCCATATCTCGCGATCGGATTGACGAATCCGAATAATCTCTGTTGCATCTGAAAGTAGAAACTCGCCCGATTACAACGGTATGTGTACTTTTCCCCTAGGCCATTCTAGTTTTTCGTTTCGAGCATCAGAACTGCGAAAATGTTGAGTTTCTCAACCGTTTCTTCCCTCCAAACTGCCATATCTCGCGAACGGATTGACGAATCCGCAGAATTTATGTTGCATCTGAAAGTAGAAACTCGCCCGATTATAACAGTGTGTGTAGTTTTCCCCTAGGCCATTCTAGTTATTCGTTTCGAGCATCAGAACCGCGAAAATTTTGAGTCTCTCAACCGTTTCTTACCTCCAAACTGCCATATCTCACGAACGGATTGACGAATCCGCAAAATTTCTGTTGCATCTGGAAGTTGATACTCGCTCGATTACAACGCTATTTGTACTTTTCCTCTAGGCCATTCTAGTTATTCGTTTCGAGCATCAGAATTGCGAAAATGTTGTGTTTCTCAACAGTGTCTTACCTCCAAACTGCCATATCTCGCGAACGAATTGACGAATCCGAATGATTTCTGTTGCATCTGAAAGTAGAAACTATCCCGTTTACAACGGTGTGTGTACTTTTCCCCTAGGCCATTGTAGTTATTCGTTTCGAGCATCAGAACTGCGAAAATTTTGAGTTTCTCAACCGTTTCTTACCTCCAAACTGCCACATCTCGCGAACGGATTGACGAATCCGAATAATTTCTGTTGCATCTGAAAGTAGAAACTCGCCCGATTGCAACGCTATGGGTACTTTTCCCCTAGTCCATTCTAGTTATTCGTTTCGAGCATCAGAACTGCGAAAATGTTGAGTTTCTCAACCGTGTCTTACCTCCAAACAGCCATATCTCGCAAACGGATTGACGAATCCGCAGAATTTCTGTTGCACCTGAAAGTACAAACTCGCCCGATTACAATGGTATGTGTACTTTTCCCCTAGGCCATTCTAGTTATTCGTTTCGAGCATCAGAACTGCGAAAATTTTGAGTTCTCAACCGTTTCTTACCTCCAAACTGCCATATCTCGCGATCGGATGACGAATTCGAATAATTTCTGTTGCATCTGAAAGTAGACACTCGCCCGTTTACAACGCTATGTGTACTTTTCCCCTCGGCCATTCTAGTTATACGTTTCGAGCATCAGAACTGCGAGAATTTTGAGTTTGTCAACACTTTGTTACCTCCAAACTGCCATATCTCGCGAACGGGTTGACGACTCTCAATAGTTTCTGTTGCATCTGAAAGTAGAAACTCGCCCGATTGCAACGCTATGTGTACTTTTCCTCTAGGCCATTCTAGTTATTCGTTTCGAGCATCAGAACTGCGAAAGTTTTGAGTTTCTCAACCGTTTCTTCTCTCCAAACTGCCATATATCGCGAACGGATCGACGAATCCGAATAATTTCTGTTGCATCTGAAAGTAGAAACTCGCCCGATTACAACGCTATGTGTACTTTTCCCCTCGGCCATTCTAGTTATTCGTTTCGAGCATCAGAACTGCGAAAATTTTGAGTTTCTCAAACGTTTCTTACCTCCAAACAGCCATATCTCGCGAACGGATTGACGAATCCGAATAATTTCTGTTGCATCTGAAAGTAGAAACTCGCCCGATGACAACGCTATTTGTACTTTTCCCCTAGGCCATACCAGTTATTCGTTTCGAGCAGCAGAACTGCGAAAATTTTGAGTTTCTGAACCGTTTCTTACCTCCAAACTGCCATATCTCGCGAACGGATGACGAATCCGAATAATTTCTGTTGCATCTGAAAGTAGACACTCGCCCGATTACAACGCTATGTGTGCTTTTACGCTCGGCCATTCTAGTTATTCGTTTCGAGCATCAGAACTGCGAAAATTTTGGGTTTCTCAACCGTTTCTTACCTCCAAACTGCCATATCTCGCGATCGGATTGACCAATCCGAATAATTTCTGTTGCATCTGAAAGTAGAAACTCGCCCGATTACAACGCTGTTTGTACTTTACCCCTAGGCCATTCTAGTTATTCGTTTCGAGCATCAGAACTGCGAAAATTTTGAGTTTCTCAACCGTTTCTTACCTCCAAACTGCCATATCTCGCGAACGGATTGACGAATGCGAATAATTTCTGTTGCATCTGAAAGTAGAAACTCGCCCGATGACAACGCTATTTGTACTTTTCCCCTAGGCCATACCAGTTATTCGTTTCGAGCAGCAGAACTGCGAAAATTTTGAGTTTCTGAACCGTTTCTTACCTCCAAACTGCCATATCTCGCGAACGGATGACGAATCCGAATAATTTCTGTTGCATCTGAAAGTAGACACTCGCCCGATTACAACGCTATGTGTGCTTTTACCCTCGGCCATTCTAGTTATTCGTTTCGAGCATCAGAACTGCGAAAATTTTGGGTTTCTCAACCGTTTCTTACCTCCAAACTGCCATATCTCGCGATCGGATTGACCAATCCGAATAATTTCTGTTGCATCTGAAAGTAGAAACTCGCCCGATTACAACGCTGTTTGTACTTTTCCCCTAGGCCATTCTAGTTATTCGTTTCGAGCATCAGAACTGCGAAAATTTTGAGTTTCTCAACCGTTTCTTACCTCCAAACTGCCATATCTCGCGAACGGATTGACGAATGCGAATAATTTCTGTTGCACCTGAAAGTACAAACTCGCCCGATTACAACGGTATGTGTACTTTTCCCCTAGGCCATTCTAGTTATTCGTTTCGTGCATCAGAACTGCGAAAATGTTGAGTTTCTCAACCGTTTCTTACCTCCAAACTGCCATATCTCGCGAACGGATTGACGAATCCGAATAATTTCTGTTGCATCTGAAAGTAGACACTCGCCCGATTACAACGCTATGTGTACTTTTCCCCTCGGCCATTCTAGTTATACGTTTCGAGCATCAGAACTGCGAGAATTTTGAGTTTGTCAACAGTTTGTTACCTCCAAACTGCCATATCTCGCGAACGGGTTGACGACTCTCAATAGTTTCTGTTGCATCTGAAAGTAGAAACTCGCCCGATTGCAACGCTGTGTGTACTTTTCCCCTAGGCCATTCTAGTTTTTCGTTTCGAGCATCAGAACTGCGAAAGTTTTGAGTTTCTCAACCGTTTCTTCTCTCCAAACTGCCATATATCGCGAACGGATTGACGAATCCGAATAATTTCTGTTGCATCTGAAAGTAGAAACTCGCCCGATTACAACGCTATGTGTACTTTTCCCCTCGGCCATTCTAGTTATTCGTTTCGAGCATCAGAACTGCGAAAATTTTGAGTTTCTCAATCGTTTCTTACCTCCAAACAGCCATATCTCGCGAACGGATTGACGAATCCGAATAATTTCTGTTGCATCTGAAAGTAGAAACTCGCCCGATGACAACGCTATTTGTACTTTTCCCCTAGGCCATTCCAGTTATTCGTTTCGAGCAGCAGAACTGCGAAAATTTTGAGTTTCTGAACCGTTTCTTACCTCCAAACTGCCATACCTCGCGAACGGATTGACGAATCCGAATAATTTCTGTTGCATCTGAAAGTAGACACTCGCCCGATTTCAACTGTATGCGTACTTTTCCCCTAGGCCATTCTAGTTATTCGTTTCGAGCATCAGAACTGCGAAAATGTTGAGTTTCTAAACCGTTTCTTACGTCCAAACTGCCATATCTCGCGAACGGATTGACGAATCCGCAAAATTTCTGTTGCATCTGAAAGTAGAAACTCACCCGATTACAACGCTATGTGTACTTTTCCCCTAGGCCATTCTAGTTATTCGTTTCGAGAATGAGAACTGCGAATATGTTGAGTTTCTCAACCGTTTCTTACCTCCAAACTGCCATATCTCACGAACGGATTGACGAATCCGCAAAATTTCTGTTGCATCTGAAAGTAGATACTCGCTCGATTACAACGCTATTTGTACTTTTCCTCTAGGCCATTCTAGTTATTCGTTTCGAGCATCAGAACTGCGAAAATTTTGAGTTTCTCAACCGTTACTTACCTCCAAACTGCCATATCTCGCGATCGGATTGACGAATCCGAATAATTTCTGTTGCATCTGAAAGTAGAAACTCGCCCGATTACAACGGTATGTGTACTTTTCCCCTAGGCCATTCTAGTTATTCGTTTCGAGCATCAGAACTGCGAAAATGTTGAGTTTCTCAACCGTTTCTTACATCCAAACTGCCATATCTCGCGAACGAATTGACGAATCCAGTGATTTCTGTTGCATCTGAAAGTACAAACTCGCCCGATTACATAGGTATGTGTACTTTTCCCCTAGGCCATTCTAGTTATTCGTTTCGAGCATCAGAACTGCGAAAATGTTGAGTTTCTAAACCGTTTCTTACGTCCAAACTGCCATATCTCGCGAACGGATTGACGAATCCGCAAAATTTCTGTTGCATCTGAAAGTAGAAACTCACCCGATTACAACGCTATGTGTACTTTTCCCCTAGGCCATTCTAGTTATTCGTTTCGAGAATGAGAACTGCGAATATGTTGAGTTTCTCAACCGTTTCTTACCTCCAAACTGCCATATCTCACGAACGGATTGACGAATCCGCAAAATTTCTGTTGCATCTGAAAGTAGATACTCGCTCGATTACAACGCTATTTGTACTTTTCCTCTAGGCCATTCTAGTTATTCGTTTCGAGCATCAGAACTGCGAAAATTTTGAGTTTCTCAACCGTTTCTTACCTCCAAACTGCCATATCTCGCGAACGGATTGACGAATCCGAATAATTTCTGTTGCATCTGAAAGTAGAAACTCGCCGGATTTCAACTGTATGCGTACTTTTCCCCTAGGCCATTCTAGTTATTCGTTTCGAGCATCAGAACTGCGAGAATTTTGAGTTTCTCAACCGTCTCTTACATCCAAACTGCCATATCTCGCGAACGAATTGACGAATCCAGTGATTTCTGTTGCATCTGAAAGTACAAACTCGCCCGATTACAAAGGTATGTGTACTTTTCCCCTAGGCAATTCTAGTTATTCGTTTCGTGCATCAGAACTGCGAAAATGTTGAGTTTCTCAACCGTTTCTTACCTCCAAACTGCCACATCTCGCGAACGGATTGACGAATCCGAATAATTTCTGTTGCATCTGAAAGTAGACACTCGCCCGATTACAACGGTATGTGTACTTTTCCCCTAGGCCATTCTAGTTATTCGTTTCGAGCATCAGAACTGCGAAAATGTTGAGTTTCTCAACCGTTTCTTACATCCAAACTGCCGTATCTCGCGAACGGATTGACGAATCCGAATAATTTCGGTTGCATCTGAAAGTAGACACTCGTCCGATTACAACGGTATGTGTACTTTTCCCCTAGGCCATTCTAGTTATTCGTTTGGACCATCAGAATTGCGAAAATTTTGAGTTTCTCATCCGTTTCTTACCTCCAAACTGCCACATCTCGCGAACGGATTCACGAGTCCGCAAAATTTCTATTGCATCTGAAAGTAGAAACTCGACCGATTACAACGCTATGTGTACTTTTCCCCTAGGCCAATCTAGTTATTCGTTTCGAGAATGAGAACTGCGAAAAAGTTGAGTTTCTCAACCGTTTCTTACCTCCAAACTGCCATATCTCACGAACGGATTGACGAACCCGCAAAATTTCTGTTGCATCTGAAAGTAGATACTCGCACGATTACAACGCTATTTGTACTTTTCCCCTAGGCCATTCTAGTTATTCGTTTCGAGCATCAGAACTGCGAAAATTTTGAGTTTCTCAACCGTTTCTTACCTCCAAACTGCCATATCTCGCGAACGGATTGACGAATCCGAATAATTCCTGTTGCATCTGAAAGTAGGAACTCGCCCGATTGCAACGCTAGGTGTACTTTTCCCCTAGACCATTCTAGTTATTCTTTTCGAGCATCAGAACTGCGAGAATGTTGAGTTTCTCAACCGTTTCTTACCTCCAAAATGCCATATCTCGCGAACGGATTGACGGATCCGAATAATTTCTGTTGCATCTGAAAGTAGAAACTTGCCGGATTACAACTGTATGTGTACTTTTCCCCTAGGCCATTCTAGTTATTCGTTTCGAGCATCAGAACTGCGAAAATGTTGAGTTTCTCAACCGTTTCTTACCTCCAAACTGCCATATCTCGCGAACGGATTGACGAATCCGAATAATTTCTGTTGCATCTGAAAGTAGAAACTCGCCGGATTTCAACTGTATGCGTACTTTTCCCCTAGGCCATTCTAGTTATTCGTTTCGAGCATCAGAACTGCGAAAATGTAGAGTTTCTCAATCGTTTCTTACCTCCAAACTGCCATATCTCGCGAACGGATTGACGAATCCGAATAATTTCTGTCGCATCTGAAAGTAGGAACTCGCCCGATTGCAACGCTATGTGTACTTTTCCCCTAGACCATTCTAGTTATTCGTTTCGAGCATCAGAACTGCGAAAATGTTGAGTTTCTCAACCGTTTCTTACCTCCAAACTGCCATATCTTGCAAACGGATTGACGAATCCGAATAATTTCTGTTGCATCTGAAAGTAGAAACTCGCCCGATTATAACAGTATGTGTAGTTTTCCCCTAGGCCATTCTAGTTATTCGTTTCGAGCATCAGAACTGCGAAAATTTTGAGTTTCTCAACCGTTTCTTACCTCCAAACTGCCATATCTCGCGAACGGATTGACGAATGCGAATAATTTCTTTTGCACCTGAAAGTACAAACTCGCCCGATTACAACGGTATGTGTACTTTTCCCCTAGGCCATTCTAGTTATTCGTTTCGAGCATCAGAACTGCGAAAATGTAGAGTTTCTCAATCGTTTCTTACATCCAAACTGCCATATCTCGCGAACGGATTGACGAATCCGAATAATTTCTGTTGCATCTGAAAGTAGGCACTCGCCCGATTACAACGCTATGTGTACTCTTCCCCTCGGCCATTCTAGTTATTCGTTTCGAGTATCAGAACTTTGAAAATTTTGAGTTTCTCAAACGTTTCTTACCTCCAAACTGCCATGTCTTGCGAACGGATTGACGAATCCGAATAATTTCTGTTGCATCTGAAAGTAGAAACTCGCCCGATGACAACGCTATTTGTACTTTTCCCCTAGGCCATTCTAGTTATTCGTTTCGAGCAGCAGAACTGCGAAAATGTTGAGTTTCTCAACCGTTTCTTACCTCCAAACTGCCATATCTCGCGAACGGATTGACGAATGCGTATAATTTCTGTAGCATCTGAAAGTAGAAACTCGCCCGATTACAACGGCATGTGTACATTTCCCCTAGGCCGTTCTAGTTATTCGTTTCGTGCATCAGAACTGCGAAAATGTTGAGTTTCTCAACCGTTTCTTACCTCCAAACTGCCATATCTCGCGAACGGATTGACGAATCCGAATAATTTCTGTTGCATCTGAAAGTAGACACTCGCCCGATTACAACGCTATGTGTACTCTTCCCCTCGGCCATTCTAGTTATTCGTTTCGAGCATCAGAACTGCGAAAATTTTGAGTTTCTCAAACGTTTCTTACCTCCAAACTGCCATATCTCGCGAACGGATTGACGAATCCGAATAATTTCTGTCGCATCTGAAAGTAGGAACTCGCCCGATTGCAACGCTATGTGTACTTTTCCCCTAGACCATTCTAGTTATTCGTTTCGAGCATCAGAACTGCGAAAATGTTGAGTTTCTCAACCGTTTCTTACCTCCAAACTGCCATATCTTGCAAACGGATTGACGAATCCGAATAATTTCTGTTGCATCTGAATGTAGAAACTCGCCCGATTATAACAGTATGTGTAGTTTTCCCCTAGGCCATTCTAGTTATTCGTTTCGAGCATCAGAACTGCGAAAATTTTGAGTTTCTCAACCGTTTCTTACCTCCAAACTGCCATATCTCGCGAACGGATTGACGAATGCGAATAATTTCTTTTGCACCTGAAAGTACAAACTCGCCCGATTACAACGGTATGTGTACTTTTCCCCTAGGCCATTCTAGTTATTCGTTTCGAGCATCAGAACTGCGAAAATGTAGAGTTTCTCAATCGTTTCTTACCTCCAAACTGCCATATCTCGCGAACGGATTGACGAATCCGAATAATTTCTGTTGCATCTGAAAGTAGGCACTCGCCCGATTACAACGCTGTGTGTACTCTTCCCCTCGGCCATTCTAGTTATTCGTTTCGAGTATCAGAACTTTGAAAATTTTGAGTTTCTCAAACGTTTCTTACCTCCAAACTGCCATGTCTTGCGAACGGATTGACGAATCCGAATAATTTCTGTTGCATCTGAAAGTAGAAACTCGCCCGATGACAACGCTATTTGTACTTTTCCCCTAGGCCATTCTAGTTATTCGTTTCGAGCAGCAGAACTGCGAAAATGTTGAGTTTCTCAACCGTTTCTTACCTCCAAACTGCCATATCTCGCGAACGGATTGACGAATGCGTATAATTTCTGTAGCATCTGAAAGTAGAAACTCGCCCGATTACAACGGCATGTGTACATTTCCCCTAGGCCGTTCTAGTTATTCGTTTCGTGCACCAGAACTGCGAAAATGTTGAGTTTCTCAACCGTTTCTTACCTCCAAACTGCCATATCTCGCGAACGGATTGACGAATCCGAATAATTTCTGTTGCATCTGAAAGTAGACACTCGCCCGATTACAACGCTATGTGTACTCTTCCCCTCGGCCATTCTAGTTATTCGTTTCGAGCATCAGAACTGCGAAAATTTTGAGTTTCTCAAACGTTTCTTACCTCCAAACTGCCATATCTCGCGAACGGATTGACGAATCCGAATAATTTCTGTTGCATCTGAAAGTAGAAACTCGCCCGATTACAACGCTATGTGTACTTTTCCCCTCGGCCATTCTAGTTATTCGTTTCGAGCATCAGAACTGCGAAAATTTTGAGTTTCTCAACCGTTTCTTACCTCCAAACTGCCATATCTCGCGAACGGATTGACGAATGCGAATAATTTCTGTTGCACCTGAAAGTACAAACTCGCCCGATTACAACGGTATGTGTACTTTTCCCCTAGGCCATTCTAGTTATTCGTTTCGAGCATCAGAACTGCGAAAATGTAGAGTTTCTCAACCGTTTCTTACCTCCAAACTGCCATATCTCGCGAACGGATTGACGAATCCGAATAATTTCTGTCGCATCTGAAAGTAGGAACTCGCCCGATTGCAACGCTATGTGTACTTTTCCCCTAGACCATTCTAGTTATTCGTTTCGAGCATCAGAACTGCGAAAATTTTGAGTTTCTCAAACGTTTCTTACCTCCAAACTGCCATATCTCGCGAACGGATTGACGAATCCGAATAATTTCTGTTGCATCTGAAAGTAGAAACTCGCCCGATGACAACGCTATTTGTACTTTTCCCCTAGGCCATTCTAGTTATTCGTTTCGAGCAGCAGAACTGCGAAAATTTTGAGTTTCTGAACCGTTTCTTACCTCCAAACTGCCATATCTCGCGAACGGATGACGAATCCGAATAATTTCTGTTGCATCTGAATGTACAAACTCGCCCGATTACAACCTGTATGTGTACTTTTCCCGTAGGCCATTCTAGTTATTCTTTTCGTGCATCAGAACTGCGAAAATGTTGAGTTTCTCAACCGTTTCTTACCTCCAAACTGCCATATCTCGCGAACGGATTGACGAATCCGAATAATTTCTGTTGCATCTGAAAGTAGAAACTCGCCCGATTATAACAGTATGTGTAGTTTTCCCCTAGGCCATTCTAGTTATTCGTTTCGAGCATCAGAACTGCGAAAATTTTGAGTTTCTCAACCGTTTCTTACCTCCAAACTGCCATATCTCGCGATCGGATTGACGAATCCGAATAATCTCTGTTGCATCTGAAAGTAGAAACTCGCCCGATTACAACGGTATGTGTACTTTTCCCCTAGGCCATTCTAGTTTTTCGTTTCGAGCATCAGAACTGCGAAAATGTTGAGTTTCTCAACCGTTTCTTCCCTCCAAACTGCCATATCTCGCGAACGGATTGACGAATCCGCAGAATTTATGATGCATCTGAAAGTAGAAACTCGCTCGATTATAACAGTGTGTGTAGTTTTCCCCTAGGCCATTCTAGTTATTCGTTTGGAGCATCAGAACCGCGAAAATTTTGAGTCCCTCAACCGTTTCTTACCTCCAAACTGCCATATCTCGCGATCGGATGACGAATTCGAATAATTTCTGTTGCATCTGAAAGTAGACACTCGCCCGTTTACAACGCTATGTGTACTTTTCCCCTCGGCCATTCTAGTTATACGTTTCGAGCATCAGAACTGCGAGAATTTTGAGTTTGTCAACACTTTGTTACCTCCAAACTGCCATATCTCGCGAACGGGTTGGCGACTCTCAATAGTTTCTGTTGCATCTGAAAGTAGAAACTCGCCCGATTGCAACGCTATGTGTACTTTTCCTCTAGGCCATTCTAGTTATTCGTTTCGAGCATCAGAACTGCGAAAGTTTTGAGTTTCTCAACCGTTTCTTCTCTCCAAACTGCCATATATCGCGAACGGATTGACGAATCCGAATAATTTCTGTTGCATCTGAAAGTAGAAACTCGCCCGATTACAACGCTATGTGTACTTTTCCCCTCGGCCATTCTAGTTATTCGTTTCGAGCATCAGAACTGCGAAAATTTTGAGTTTCTCAAACGTTTCTTACCTCCAAACAGCCATATCTCGCGAACGGATTGACGAATCCGAATAATTTCTGTTGCATCTGAAAGTAGAAACTCGCCCGATGACAACGCTATTTGTACTTTTCCCCTAGGCCATACCAGTTATTCGTTTCGAGCAGCAGAACTGCGAAAATTTTGAGTTTCTGAACCGTTTCTTACCTCCAAACTGCCATATCTCGCGAACGGATGACGAATCCGAATAATTTCTGTTGCATCTGAAAGTAGACACTCGCCCGATTACAACGCTATGTGTGCTTTTACGCTCGGCCATTCTAGTTATTCGTTTCGAGCATCAGAACTGCGAAAATTTTGGGTTTCTCAACCGTTTCTTACCTCCAAACTGCCATATCTCGCGATCGGATTGACCAATCCGAATAATTTCTGTTGCATCTGAAAGTAGAAACTCGCCCGATTACAACGCTGTTTGTACTTTACCCCTAGGCCATTCTAGTTATTCGTTTCGAGCATCAGAACTGCGAAAATTTTGAGTTTCTCAACCGTTTCTTACCTCCAAACTGCCATATCTCGCGAACGGATTGACGAATGCGAATAATTTCTGTTGCATCTGAAAGTAGAAACTCGCCCGATGACAACGCTATTTGTACTTTTCCCCTAGGCCATACCAGTTATTCGTTTCGAGCAGCAGAACTGCGAAAATTTTGAGTTTCTGAACCGTTTCTTACCTCCAAACTGCAATATCTCGCGAACGGATGACGAATCCGAATAATTTCTGTTGCATCTGGAAGTAGACACTCGCCCGATTACAACGCTATGTGTGCTTTTACCCTCGGCCATTCTAGTTATTCGTTTCGAGCATCAGAACTGCGAAAATTTTGGGTTTCTCAACCGTTTCTTACCTCCAAACTGCCATATCTCGCGATCGGATTGACCAATCCGAATAATTTCTGTTGCATCTGAAAGTAGAAACTCGCCCGATTACAACGCTGTTTGTACTTTTCCCCTAGGCCATTCTAGTTATTCGTTTCGAGCATCAGAACTGCGAAAATTTTGAGTTTCTCAACCGTTTCTTACCTCCAAACTGCCATATCTCGCGATCGGATTGACGAATCCGAATAATCTCTGTTGCATCTGAAAGTAGAAACTCGCCCGATTACAACGGTATGTGTACTTTTCCCCTAGGCCATTCTAGTTTTTCGTTTCGAGCATCAGAACTGCGAAAATGTTGAGTTTCTCAACCGTTTCTTCCCTCCAAACTGCCATATCTCGCGAACGGATTGACGAATCCGCAGAATTTATGATGCATCTGAAAGTAGAAACTCGCTCGATTATAACAGTGTGTGTAGTTTTCCCCTAGGCCATTCTAGTTATTCGTTTGGAGCATCAGAACCGCGAAAATTTTGAGTCCCTCAACCGTTTCTTACCTCCAAACTGCCATATCTCGCGATCGGATGACGAATTCGAATAATTTCTGTTGCATCTGAAAGTAGACACTCGCCCGTTTACAACGCTATGTGTACTTTTCCCCTCGGCCATTCTAGTTATACGTTTCGAGCATCAGAACTGCGAGAATTTTGAGTTTGTCAACACTTTGTTACCTCCAAACTGCCATATCTCGCGAACGGGTTGGCGACTCTCAATAGTTTCTGTTGCATCTGAAAGTAGAAACTCGCCCGATTGCAACGCTATGTGTACTTTTCCTCTAGGCCATTCTAGTTATTCGTTTCGAGCATCAGAACTGCGAAAGTTTTGAGTTTCTCAACCGTTTCTTCTCTCCAAACTGCCATATATCGCGAACGGATTGACGAATCCGAATAATTTCTGTTGCATCTGAAAGTAGAAACTCGCCCGATTACAACGCTATGTGTACTTTTCCCCTCGGCCATTCTAGTTATTCGTTTCGAGCATCAGAACTGCGAAAATTTTGAGTTTCTCAAACGTTTCTTACCTCCAAACAGCCATATCTCGCGAACGGATTGACGAATCCGAATAATTTCTGTTGCATCTGAAAGTAGAAACTCGCCCGATGACAACGCTATTTGTACTTTTCCCCTAGGCCATACCAGTTATTCGTTTCGAGCAGCAGAACTGCGAAAATTTTGAGTTTCTGAACCGTTTCTTACCTCCAAACTGCCATATCTCGCGAACGGATGACGAATCCGAATAATTTCTGTTGCATCTGAAAGTAGACACTCGCCCGATTACAACGCTATGTGTGCTTTTACGCTCGGCCATTCTAGTTATTCGTTTCGAGCATCAGAACTGCGAAAATTTTGGGTTTCTCAACCGTTTCTTACCTCCAAACTGCCATATCTCGCGATCGGATTGACCAATCCGAATAATTTCTGTTGCATCTGAAAGTAGAAACTCGCCCGATTACAACGCTGTTTGTACTTTACCCCTAGGCCATTCTAGTTATTCGTTTCGAGCATCAGAACTGCGAAAATTTTGAGTTTCTCAACCGTTTCTTACCTCCAAACTGCCATATCTCGCGAACGGATTGACGAATGCGAATAATTTCTGTTGCATCTGAAAGTAGAAACTCGCCCGATGACAACGCTATTTGTACTTTTCCCCTAGGCCATACCAGTTATTCGTTTCGAGCAGCAGAACTGCGAAAATTTTGAGTTTCTGAACCGTTTCTTACCTCCAAACTGCAATATCTCGCGAACGGATGACGAATCCGAATAATTTCTGTTGCATCTGGAAGTAGACACTCGCCCGATTACAACGCTATGTGTGCTTTTACCCTCGGCCATTCTAGTTATTCGTTTCGAGCATCAGAACTGCGAAAATTTTGGGTTTCTCAACCGTTTCTTACCTCCAAACTGCCATATCTCGCGATCGGATTGACCAATCCGAATAATTTCTGTTGCATCTGAAAGTAGAAACTCGCCCGATTACAACGCTGTTTGTACTTTTCCCCTAGGCCATTCTAGTTATTCGTTTCGAGCATCAGAACTGCGAAAATTTTGAGTTTCTCAACCGTTTCTTACCTCCAAACTGCCATATCTCGCGAACGGATTGACGAATGCGAATAATTTCTGTTGCACCTGAAAGTACAAACTCGCCCGATTACAACGGTATGTGTACTTTTCCCCTAGGCCATTCTAGTTATTCGTTTCGTGCATCAGAACTGCGAAAATGTTGAGTTTCTCAACCGTTTCTTACCTCCAAACTGCCATATCTCGCGAACGGATTGACGAATCCGAATAATTTCTGTTGCATCTGAAAGTAGACACTCGCCCGATTACAACGCTATGTGTACTTTTCCCCTCGGCCATTCTAGTTATACGTTTCGAGCATCAGAACTGCGAGAATTTTGAGTTTGTCAACAGTTTGTTACCTCCAAACTGCCATATCTCGCGAACGGGTTGACGACTCTCAATAGTTTCTGTTGCATCTGAAAGTAGAAACTCGCCCGATTGCAACGCTGTGTGTACTTTTCCCCTAGGCCATTCTAGTTTTTCGTTTCGAGCATCAGAACTGCGAAAGTTTTGAGTTTCTCAACCGTTTCTTCTCTCCAAACTGCCATATATCGCGAACGGATTGACGAATCCGAATAATTTCTGTTGCATCTGAAAGTAGAAACTCGCCCGATTACAACGCTATGTGTACTTTTCCCCTCGGCCATTCTAGTTATTCGTTTCGAGCATCAGAACTGCGAAAATTTTGAGTTTCTCAATCGTTTCTTACCTCCAAACAGCCATATCTCGCGAACGGATTGACGAATCCGAATAATTTCTGTTGCATCTGAAAGTAGAAACTCGCCCGATGACAACGCTATTTGTACTTTTCCCCTAGGCCATTCCAGTTATTCGTTTCGAGCAGCAGAACTGCGAAAATTTTGAGTTTCTGAACCGTTTCTTACCTCCAAACTGCCATACCTCGCGAACGGATTGACGAATCCGAATAATTTCTGTTGCATCTGAAAGTAGACACTCGCCCGATTTCAACTGTATGCGTACTTTTCCCCTAGGCCATTCTAGTTATTCGTTTCGAGCATCAGAACTGCGAAAATGTTGAGTTTCTAAACCGTTTCTTACGTCCAAACTGCCATATCTCGCGAACGGATTGACGAATCCGCAAAATTTCTGTTGCATCTGAAAGTAGAAACTCACCCGATTACAACGCTATGTGTACTTTTCCCCTAGGCCATTCTAGTTATTCGTTTCGAGAATGAGAACTGCGAATATGTTGAGTTTCTCAACCGTTTCTTACCTCCAAACTGCCATATCTCACGAACGGATTGACGAATCCGCAAAATTTCTGTTGCATCTGAAAGTAGATACTCGCTCGATTACAACGCTATTTGTACTTTTCCTCTAGGCCATTCTAGTCATTCGTTTCGAGCATCAGAACTGCGAAAATTTTGAGTTTCTCAACCGTTACTTACCTCCAAACTGCCATATCTCGCGATCGGATTGACGAATCCGAATAATTTCTGTTGCATCTGAAAGTAGAAACTCGCCCGATTACAACGGTATGTGTACTTTTCCCCTAGGCCATTCTAGTTATTCGTTTCGAGCATCAGAACTGCGAAAATGTTGAGTTTCTCAACCGTTTCTTACATCCAAACTGCCATATCTCGCGAACGAATTGACGAATCCAGTGATTTCTGTTGCATCTGAAAGTACAAACTCGCCCGATTACATAGGTATGTGTACTTTTCCCCTAGGCCATTCTAGTTATTCGTTTCGAGCATCAGAACTGCGAAAATGTTGAGTTCCTAAACCGTTTCTTACGTCCAAACTGCCATATCTCGCGAACGGATTGACGAATCCGCAAAATTTCTGTTGCATCTGAAAGTAGAAACTCACCCGATTACAACGCTATGTGTACTTTTCCCCTAGGCCATTCTAGTTATTCGTTTCGAGAATGAGAACTGCGAATATGTTGAGTTTCTCAACCGTTTCTTACCTCCAAACTGCCATATCTCACGAACGGATTGACGAATCCGCAAAATTTCTGTTGCATCTGAAAGTAGATACTCGCTCGATTACAACGCTATTTGTACTTTTCCTCTAGGCCATTCTAGTTATTCGTTTCGAGTATCAGAACTGCGAAAATTTTGAGTTTCTCAACCGTTTCTTACCTCCAAACTGCCATATCTCGCGAACGGATTGACGAATCCGAATAATTTCTGTTGCATCTGAAAGTAGAAACTCGCCGGATTTCAACTGTATGCGTACTTTTCCCCTAGGCCATTCTAGTTATTCGTTTCGAGCATCAGAACTGCGAGAATTTTGAGTTTCTCAGCCGTTTCTTACCTCCAAACTGCCATATCTCGCGAACGCATTGACGAATCCAGTGATTTCTGTTGCATCTGAAAGTACAAACTCGCCCGATTACAAAGGTATGTGTACTTTTCCCCTAGGCAATTCTAGTTATTCGTTTCGTGCATCAGAACTGCGAAAATGTTGAGTTTCTCAACCGTTTCTTACCTCCAAACTGCCACATCTCGCGAACGGATTGACGAATCCGAATAATTTCTGTTGCATCTGAAAGTAGACACTCGCCCGATTACAACGGTATGTGTACTTTTCCCCTAGGCCATTCTAGTTATTCGTTTCGAGCATCAGAACTGCGAAAATGTTGAGTTTCTCAACCGTTTCTTACATCCAAACTGCCGTATCTCGCGAACGGATTGACGAATCCGAATAATTTCGGTTGCATCTGAAAGTAGACACTCGTCCGATTACAACGGTATGTGTACTTTTCCCCTAGGCCATTCTAGTTATTCGTTTCGAGCATCAGAACTGCGAAAATGTTGAGTTTCTCAACCGTTTCTTACATCCAAACTGCCATATCTCGCGAACGGATTGACGAATCCGAATAATTTCTGTTACATCTGAAAGTAGAAACTCGCCGGATTTCAACTGTATGCGTACTTTTCCCCTAGGCCATTCCAGTTATTCGTTTCGAGCATCAGAACTGCGAGAATTTTGAGTTTCTCAACCGTTTCTTACCTCCAAACTGCCATATCTCGCGAACGAATTGACGAATCCAGTGATTTCTGTTGCATCTGAAAGTAGAAACTCGCCCGATTACAAGAGTATGTGTGCTTTTCCCCTAGGCCATTCTAGTTATTCGTTTCGACCATCAGAACTGCGAGAATTTTGAGTTTCTCAACCGTTTCTTACCTCCAAACTGCCATATCTCGCGATCGGATTGACGAATCCGAATAATTTCTGTCGCATCTGAAAGTAGAAACTCGCCCGATTACAAGGCTATGTATACTTTTCCCCTAGGCCATTCTAGTTATTCGTTTCGAGCATCAGAACTGCGAAAATGTTGAGTTTCTCAACCGTTTCTTACCTCCAAACTGCCATATCTCGCGAACGCATTGACGAATCCGAATAATTTCTGTTGCATCTGAAAGTAGACACTCGCCCGATTTCAACTGTATGCGTACTTTTCCCCTAGGCCATTCTAGTTATTCGTTTCGAGCATCAGAACTGCGAAAATGTTGAGTTTCTAAACCGTTTCTTACGTCCAAACTGCCATATCTCGCGAACGGATTGACGAATCCGCAAAATTTCTGTTGCATCTGAAAGTAGAAACTCACCCGATTACAACGCTATGTGTACTTTTCCCCTAGGCCATTCTAGTTATTTGTTTTGAGAATGAGAACTGCGAATATGTTGAGTTTCTCAACCGTTTCTTACCTCCAAACTGCCATATCTCACGAACGGATTGACGAATCCGCAAAATTTCTGTTGCATCTGAAAGTAGATACTCGCTCGATTACAACGCTATTTGTACTTTTCCTCTAGGCCATTCTAGTTATTCGTTTCGAGCATCAGAACTGCGAAAATTTTGAGTTTCTCAACCGTTACTTACCTCCAAACTGCCATATCTCGCGATCGGATTGACGAATCCGAATAATTTCTGTTGCATCTGAAAGTAGAAACTCGCCCGATTACAACGGTATGTGTACTTTTCCCCTAGGCCATTCTAGTTATTCGTTTCGAGCATCAGATCTGCGAAAATGTTGAGTTTCTCAACCGTTTCTTACATCCAAACTGCCATATCTCGCGAACGAATTGACGAATCCAGTGATTTCTGTTGCATCTGAAAGTACAAACTCGCCCGATTACAAAGGTATGTGTACTTTTCCCCTAGGCCATTCTAGTTATTCGTTTCGAGCATCAGAACTGCGAAAATGTTGAGTTTCTAAACCGTTTCTTACGTCCAAACTGCCATATCTCGCGAACGGATTGACGAATCCGCAAAATTTCTGTTGCATCTGAAAGTAGAAACTCACCCGATTACAACGCTATGTGTACTTTTCCCCTAGGCCATTCTAGTTATTCGTTTCGAGAATGAGAACTGCGAATATGTTGAGTTTCTCAACCGTTTCTTACCTCCAAACTGACATATCTCACGAACGGATTGACGAATCCGCAAAATTTCTGTTGCATCTGAAAGTAGATACTCGCTCGATTACAACGCTATTTGTACTTTTCCTCTAGGCCATTCTAGTTATTCGTTTCGAGCATCAGAACTGCGAAAATGTTGAGTTTCTCAACCGTTTCTTACATCCAAACTGCCATATCTCGCGAACGGATTGACGAATCCGAATAATTTCTGTTACATCTGAAAGTAGAAACTCGCCGGATTTCAACTGTATGCCTACTTTTCCCCTAGGCCGTTTCAGTTATTCGTTTCGAGCATCAGAACTGCGAGAATTTTGAGTTTCTCAACCGTTTCTTACCTCCAAACTGCCATATCTCGCGAACGAATTGACGAATCCAGTGATTTCTGTTGCATCTGAAAGTAGAAACTCGCCCGATTACAAGAGTATGTGTGCTTTTCCCCTGGGCCATTCTAGTTATTCGTTTCGACCATCAGAACTGCGAAAATTTTGAGTTTCTCAACCGTTACTTACCTCCAAACTGCCGTATCTCGCGAACGGATTGACGAATCCGAATAATTTCTGTTGCATCTGAAAGTAGATACTCGCTCGATTACAACGCTATTTGTACTTTTCCTCTAGGCCATTCTAGTTATTCGTTTCGAGCATCAGAACTGCGAAAATGTTGAGTTTCTCAACCGTTTCTTACATCCAAACTGCCATATCTCGCGAACGGATTGACGAATCCGAATAATTTCTGTTACATCTGAAAGTAGAAACTCGCCGGATTTCAACTGTATGCCTACTTTTCCCCTAGGCCGTTTCAGTTATTCGTTTCGAGCATCAGAACTGCGAGAATTTTGAGTTTCTCAACCGTTTCTTACCTCCAAACTGCCATATCTCGCGAACGAATTGACGAATCCAGTGATTTCTGTTGCATCTGAAAGTAGAAACTCGCCCGATTACAAGAGTATGTGTGCTTTTCCCCTGGGCCATTCTAGTTATTCGTTTCGACCATCAGAACTGCGAGAATTTTGAGTTTCTCAACCGTTTCTTACCTCCAAACTGCCATATCTCGCGATCGGATTGACGAATCCGAATAATTTCTGTTGCATCTGAAAGTAGAAACTCGCCCGATTACAAGGCTATGTGTACTTTTCCCCTAGGCCATTCTAGTTATTCGTTTCGAGCATCAGAACTGCGAAAATGTTGAGTTTCTCAACCGTTTCTTACCTCCAAACTGCCATATCTCGCGAACGCATTGACGAATCCGAATAATTTCTGTTGCATCTGAAAGTAGACACTCGCCCGATTTCAACTGTATGCGTACTTTTCCCCTAGGCCATTCTAGTTATTCGTTTCGAGCATCAGAACTGCGAAAATGTTGAGTTTCTAAACCGTTTCTTACGTCCAAACTGCCATATCTCGCGAACGGATTGACGAATCCGCAAAATTTCTCTTGCATCTGAAAGTAGAAACTATCCCGTTTACAACGGTGTGTGTACTTTTCCCCTAGGCCATTCTAGTTATTCGTTTCGAGCATCAGAACTGCGAAAATTTTGAGTTTCTCAACCGATTCTTACGTCCAAACTGCCATATCTCGCGAACGAATTGACGAATCCGAATAATTTCTGTTGCATCTGAAAGTAGAAACTCGCCCGATTACAAGAGTATGTGTGCTTTTCCCCTGGGCCATTCTAGTTATTCGTTTCGACCATCAGAACTGCGAAAATTTTGAGTTTCTCAACCGTTACTTACCTCCAAACTGCCGTATCTCGCGAACGGATTGACGAATCCGAATAATTTCTGTTGCATCTGAAAGTAGATACTCGCTCGATTACAACGCTATTTGTACTTTTCCTCTAGGCCATTCTAGTTATTCGTTTCGAGCATCAGAACTGCGAAAATGTTGAGTTTCTCAACCGTTTCTTACATCCAAACTGCCATATCTCGCGAACGGATTGACGAATCCGAATAATTTCTGTTACATCTGAAAGTAGAAACTCGCCGGATTTCAACTGTATGCCTACTTTTCCCCTAGGCCGTTTCAGTTATTCGTTTCGAGCATCAGAACTGCGAGAATTTTGAGTTTCTCAACCGTTTCTTACCTCCAAACTGCCATATCTCGCGAACGAATTGACGAATCCAGTGATTTCTGTTGCATCTGAAAGTAGAAACTCGCCCGATTACAAGAGTATGTGTGCTTTTCCCCTGGGCCATTCTAGTTATTCGTTTCGACCATCAGAACTGCGAGAATTTTGAGTTTCTCAACCGTTTCTTACCTCCAAACTGCCATATCTCGCGATCGGATTGACGAATCCGAATAATTTCTGTTGCATCTGAAAGTAGAAACTCGCCCGATTACAAGGCTATGTGTACTTTTCCCCTAGGCCATTCTAGTTATTCGTTTCGAGCATCAGAACTGCGAAAATGTTGAGTTTCTCAACCGTTTCTTACCTCCAAACTGCCATATCTCGCGAACGCATTGACGAATCCGAATAATTTCTGTTGCATCTGAAAGTAGACACTCGCCCGATTTCAACTGTATGCGTACTTTTCCCCTAGGCCATTCTAGTTATTCGTTTCGAGCATCAGAACTGCGAAAATGTTGAGTTTCTAAACCGTTTCTTACGTCCAAACTGCCATATCTCGCGAACGGATTGACGAATCCGCAAAATTTCTCTTGCATCTGAAAGTAGAAACTATCCCGTTTACAACGGTGTGTGTACTTTTCCCCTAGGCCATTCTAGTTATTCGTTTCGTGCATCAGAACTGCGAAAATGTTGAGTTTCTCAACCGTTCCTTACCTCCAAACTGCCACATCTCGCGAACGGATTGACGAATCCGAATAATTTCTGTTGCATCTGAAAGTAGACACTCGCCCGATTACAACGGTATGAGTACTTTTCCCCTAGGCCATTCTAGTTATTCGTTTCGACCATCACAACTGCAAAAATTTTGTGTTTCTAAACCGTTTCTTACCTCCAAACTGCCATGTCTTGCGAACGGTTAGACGAATCCGCAAAAATTCTGTTGCATCTGAAAGTAGAAACTCGCCCGATTACAACAGTATGTGTACTTTTCCCCTAGGCCATTCTAGTTATTCGTTTCGACCATCAGAACTGCGAAAATTTTGAGTTTCTCAACCGGTACTTACTTCCAAACTGCCGTATCTCGCGAACGGATTGACTAATCCGCAAAATTTCTGTTGCATCTGAAAGTAGAAACTCACCCGACTACAACGCTATGTGTACTTTTCCCCTAGGCCATTCTAGTTATTCGTTTCGAGCGTCAGAACTGCGAAAATGTTGAGTTTCTCCACCGTTTCTTACCTCCAAACTGCCATATCTCGCGAACGGATTAACGAATCCGAATAATTTCTGTTGCATCTGAATGTAGAAACTCGCCGGATTACAACTTTATGTGTACTTTTCCCCTAGGCCATTCTAGTTATTCGTTTCGAGCACCAGAACTGCGAGAATTTTGAGTTTCACAACCGTTACTTACATCCAAGCTGCCATATCTCGCGAACGGATTGACGACTCTCAATAATTTCTGTTGCAACTGAAAGTACAAACTCGCCCGATTGCAACGCTATGTGTACTTTTCCCCTTGGCCATTCTAGTTATACTTTTCGACCATCAGAACTGCGAAAATTTTGAGTATCTCAACTGTTTCTTCCCTCCAAACTGCCATATCTCGCGAACGGATTGACGAATCCGCAGAATTTATGTTGCATCTGAAAGTAGAAACTCGCCCGATTATAACAGTATGTGTAGTTTTCCCCTAGGCCATTCTAGTCATTCGTTTCGAGCATCAGAACTGCGAGAATTTTGAGTTTCTCAACAGTTTGTTACCTCCAAACTGCCATATCTCGCGAACGGGTTGACGACTCTCAATAATTTCTGTTGCATCTGAAAGTGGAAACTCGCCCGATTGCAACGCTATGTGTACTTTTCCCCTAGGCCATTCTAGTTATTCGTTTCGAGCATCAGAACTGCGAAAATGTTGAGTTTCTCAACCGTTTCTTACATCCAAACTGCCATATCTCGCGAACGGATTGACGAATCCGAATAATTTCTGTTACATCTGAAAGTGGAAACTCGCCGGATTTCAACTGTATGCGTACTTTTCCCCTAGGCCATTCTAGTTATTCGTTTCGAGCATCAGAACTGCGAGAATTTTGAGTTTCTCAAACGTTTCTTACCTCCAAACTGCCATATCTCGCGAACGAATTGACGAATCCAGTGATTTCTGTTGCATCTGAAAGTAGAAACTCTCCCGATTACAAGAGTTTGTGTGCTTTTCCCCTAGGCTATTCTAGTTATTCGTTTCGACCATCAGAACTGCGAAAATTTTGAGTTTCTCAAGCGTTTCTTACCTCCAAACTGCCATATCTCGCGAACGAATTGACGAATCCGAATGATTTCTGTTGCATCTGAAAGTAGAAACTCGCCCGATTACAAGAGTATGTGTGCTTTTCCCCTACGCCGATCTAGTTATTCGTTTCGAGCATCAGAACTGCGAAAATTTTGAGTTTCTCAACCGCTTCTTACCTCCAAACTGCCATATCTCGCGATCGGATTGACGAATCCGAATATTTTCTGTTGCATCTGAAAGTAGAAACTCGCCTGATTACAACGCTATGTGTACTTTTCCCCTAGGCCATTCTAGTTATTCGTTTCGAGCATCAGAACTGCGAAAATGTTGAGTTTCTCAACCGTTTCTTACCTCCAAACTGCCATATCTCGCGAACGAATTGTCGAATCCGAATAATTTCTGTTGCATCTGAAAGTAGAAACACGCCCGATTACAAGAGTATGTGTGCTTTTCCCCTAGGCCATTCTAGTTATTCGTTTCGAGCATCAGAACTGCGAAAATGTTGATTTTCTCCACCGTTTCTTACCTCCAAACTGCCATATCTCGAGAACGGATTGACGAATCCGAATAATTTCTGTTGCATCTGAAAGTAGACACTCGCCCGATTACAACGGTATGTGTACTTTTCCCCTAGGCCATTCTAGTTATTCGTTTCGAGCATCAGAACTGCGAAAATGTTGAGTTTCTCAACCGTTTCTTACATCCAAACTGCCGTATCTCGCGAACGGATTGACGAATCCGAATAATTTCGGTTGCATCTGAAAGTAGACACTCGCCCGATTACAACGGTATGTGTACTTTTCCCCTAGGCCATTCTACTTATTCGTTTCGAGCATCAGAACTGCGAAAATGTTGAGTTTCTCAACCGTTTCTTACATCCAAACTGCCATATCTCGCGAACGGATTGACGAATCCGAATAATTTCTGTTACATCTGAAAGTAGAAACTCGCCGGATTTCAACTGTATGCGTACTTTTCCCCTAGGCCATTTCAGTTATTCGTTTCGAGCATCAGAACTGCGAGAATTTTGAGTTTCTCAACCGTTTCTTACCTCCAAACTGCCATATCTCGCGAACGAATTGACGAATCCAGTGATTTCTGTTGCATCTGAAAGTAGAAACTCGCCCGATTACAAGAGTATGTGTGCTTTTCCCCTAGGCCATTCTAGTTATTCGTTTCGACCATCAGAACTGCGAGAATTTTGAGTTTCTCAACCGTTTCTTACCTCCAAACTGCCATATCTCGCGATCGGATTGACGAATCCGAATAATTTCTGTTGCATCTGAAAGTAGAAACTCGCCCGATTACAAGGCTATGTGTACTTTTCCCCTAGGCCATTCTAGTTATTCGTTTCGAGCATCAGAACTGCGAAAATGTTGAGTTTCTCAACCGTTTCTTACCTCCAAACTGCCATATCTCGCGAACGCATTGACGAATCCGAATAATTTCTGTTGCATCTGAAAGTAGACACTCGCCCGATTTCAACTGTATGCGTACTTTTCCCCTAGGCCATTCTAGTTATTCGTTTCGAGCATCAGAACTGCGAAAATGTTGAGTTTCTAAAGCGTTTCTTACGTCCAAACTGCCATATCTCGCGAACGGATTGACGAATCCGCAAAATTTCTCTTGCATCTGAAAGTAGAAACTATCCCGTTTACAACGGTGTGTGTACTTTTCCCCTAGGCCATTCTAGTTATTCGTTTCGAGCATCAGAACTGCGAAAATTTTGAGTTTCTCAACCGGTACTTTCTTCCAAACTGCCGTATCTCGCGAACGGATTGACTAATCCGCAAAATTTCTGTTGTATCTGAAAGTAGAAACTCACCCGACTACAACGCTATGTGTACTTTTCCCCTAGGCCATTCTAGTTATTCGTTTCGAGCGTCAGAACTGCGAAAATGTTGAGTTTCTCCACCGTTTCTTACCTCCAAACTGCCATATCTCGCGAACGGATTAACGAATCCGAATAATTTCTGTTGCATCTGAAAGTAGAAACTCGCCGGATTACAACTTTATGTGTACTTTTCCCCTAGGCCATTCTAGTTATTCGTTTCGAGCACCAGAACTGCGAGAATTTTGAGTTTCACAACCGTTACTTACATCCAAGCTGCCATATCTCGCGAACGGATTGACGAATCCGAATAATTTCTGTTGCATCTGAAATTAGAAACTCGCCCGATTGCAACGCTATGTGTACTTTTCCCCTTGGCCATTCTAGTTATACTTTTCGACCATCAGAACTGCGAAAATTTTGAGTATCTCAACTGTTTCTTCCCTCCAAACTGCCATATCTCGCGAACGGATTGACGAATCCGCAGAATTTATGTTGCATCTGAAAGTAGAAACTCGCCCGATTATAACAGTATGTGTAGTTTTCCCCTAGGCCATTCTAGCCATTCGTTTCGAGCATCAGAACTGCGAGAATTTTGAGTTTCTCAACAGTTTGTTACCTCCAAACTGCCATATCTCGCGAACGGGTTGACGACTCTCAATAGTTTCTGTTGCATCTGAAAGTAGAAACTCGCCCGATTGCAACGCTATGTGTACTTTTCCCCTAGGCCATTCTAGTTATTCGTTTCGAGCATCAGAACTGCGAAAATGTTGAGTTTCTCAACCGTTTCTTACATCCAAACTGCCATATCTCGCGAACGGATTGACGAATCCGAATAATTTCTGTTACATCTGAAAGTGGAAACTCGCCGGATTTCAACTGTATGCGTACTTTTCCCCTAGGCCATTCTAGTTATTCGTTTCGAGCATCAGAACTGCGAGATTTTTGAGTTTCTCAAACGTTTCTTACCTCCAAACTGCCATATCTCGCGAACGAATTGACGAATCCAGTGATTTCTGTTGCATCTGAAAGTAGAAACTCTCCCGATTACAAGAGTTTGTGTGCTTTTCCCCTAGGCTATTCTAGTTATTCGTTTCGACCATCAGAACTGCGAAAATTTTGAGTTTCTCAACCGTTTCTTACCTCCAAACTGCCATATCTCGCGAACGAATTGACGAATCCGAATGATTTCTGTTGCATCTGAAAGTAGAAACTCGCCCGATTACAAAAGTATGTGTGCTTTTCCCCTAGGCCATTCTAGTTATTCGTTTCGACCATCAGAACTGCGAAAATTTTGAGTTTCTCAACCGCTTCTTACCTCCAAACTGCCATATCTCGCGATCGGATTGACGAATCCGAATAATTTCTGTTGCATCTGAAAGTAGAAACTCGCCTGATTACAACGCTATGTGTACTTTTCCCCTAGGCCATTCTAGTTATTCGTTTCGAGCATCAGAACTGCGAAAATGTTGAGTTTCTCAACCGTTTCTTACCTCCAAACTGCCATATCTCGCGAACGAATTGTCGAATCCGAATAATTTCTGTTGCATCTGAAAGTAGAAACACGCCCGATTACAAGAGTATGTGTGCTTTTCCCCTAGGCCATTCTAGTTATTCGTTTCGAGCATCAGAACTGCGAAAATGTTGATTTTCTCCACCGTTTCTTACCTCCAAACTGCCATATCTCGAGAACGGATTGACGAATCCGAATAATTTCTGTTGCATCTGAAAGTAGACACTCGCCCGATTACAACGGTATGAGTACTATTCCCCTAGGCCATTCTAGTTATTCGTTTCGAGCATCAAAACTGCGAAAATTTTGAGTTTCTCAACCGTTTCTTACCTCCAAACTGCCATATCTCGCGATCGGATTGACGAATCCGAATAATTTCTGTTGCATCTGAAAGTAGAAACTCGCCGGATTACAACTTTATGTGTACTTTTCCCCTAGGCCATTCTAGTTATTCGTTTCGAGCACCAGAACTGCGAGAATTTTGAGTTTCTCAACCGTTTCTTACCTCCAAACTGCCATATCTCGCGAACGGATTGACGAATCCGCAAAATTTCTGTTGCATCTGAAAGTACAAACTCGCCCGATTACACAGGTATGTGTACTTTTCCCCTAGGCCATTCTAGTTATTCGTTTCGTGCATCAGAACTGCGAAAATGTTGAGTTTCTCAACCGTTTCTTACATCCAAACTGCCACATCTCGCGAACGGATTGACGAATCCGAATAATTTCTGTTGCATCTGAAAGTAGACACTCGCCCGATTACAACGGTATGAGTACTTTTCCCCTAGGCCATTCTAGTTATTCGTTTCGACCATCACAACTGCGAAAATTTTGAGTTTCTAAACCGTTTCTTACCTCCAAACTGCCATGTCTTGCGAACGGTTAGACGAATCCGCAAAAATTCTGTTGCATCTGAAAGTAGAAACTCGCCCGATTACAACAGTATGTGTACTTTTCCCCTAGGCCATTCTAGTTATTCGTTTCGACCATCAGAACTGCGAAAATTTTGAGTTTCTCATCCGTTTCTTACCTCCAAACTGCCATATCTCACGAACGGATTGACGAATCCGCAAAATTTCTGTTGCATCTGGAAGATGATACTCGCTCGATTACAACGCTATTTGTACTTTTTCTCTAGGCCATTCTAGTTATTCGTTTCGAGCATCAGAACTGCGAAAATGTTGAGTTTCTCAACAGTGTCTTACCTCCAAACTGCCATATCTCGCGAACGAATTGACGAATCCGAATGATTTCTGTTGCAACTGAAAGTAGAAACTATCCCGTTTACAACGGTGTGTGTACTTTTCCCCTAGGCCATTCTAGTTATTCGTTTCGAGCATCAGAACTGCGAAAATTTTGAGTTTCTCAACCGATTCTTACGTCCAAACTGCCATATCTCGCGAACGAATTGACGAATCCGAATAATTTCTGTTGCATCTGAAAGTAGAAACTCGCCCGATTACAAGAGTATGTGTGCTTTTCCCCTAGGCCATTCTAGTTATTCGTTTCGACCATCAGAACTGCGAAAATTTTGAGTTTCTCAACCGCTTCTTACCTCCAAACTGCCATATCTCGCGATCGGATTGACGAATCCGAATAATTTCTGTTGCATCTGAAAGTAGAAACTCGCCTGATTACAACGCTATGTGTACTTTTCCCCTAGGCCATTCTAGTTATTCGTTTCGAGCATCAGAACTGCGAAAATGTTGAGTTTCTCAACCGTTTCTTACCTCCAAACTGCCATATCTCGCGAACGAATTGTCGAATCCGAATAATTTCTGTTGCATCTGAAAGTAGAAACACGCCCGATTACAAGAGTATGTGTGCTTTTCCCCTAGGCCATTCTAGTTATTCGTTTCGAGCATCAGAACTGCGAAAATGTTGATTTTCTCCACCGTTTCTTACCTCCAAACTGCCATATCTCGAGAACGGATTGACGAATCCGAATAATTTCTGTTGCATCTGAAAGTAGACACTCGCCCGATTACAACGGTATGAGTACTATTCCCCTAGGCCATTCTAGTTATTCGTTTCGAGCATCAAAACTGCGAAAATTTTGAGTTTCTCAACCGTTTCTTACCTCCAAACTGCCATATCTCGCGATCGGATTGACGAATCCGAATAATTTCTGTTGCATCTGAAAGTAGAAACTCGCCGGATTACAACTTTATGTGTACTTTTCCCCTAGGCCATTCTAGTTATTCGTTTCGAGCACCAGAACTGCGAGAATTTTGAGTTTCTCAACCGTTTCTTACCTCCAAACTGCCATATCTCGCGAACGGATTGACGAATCCGCAAAATTTCTGTTGCATCTGAAAGTACAAACTCGCCCGATTACAAAGGTATGTGTACTTTTCCCCTAGGCCATTCTAGTTATTCGTTTCGTGCATCAGAACTGCGAAAATGTTGAGTTTCTCAACCGTTTCTTACATCCAAACTGCCACATCTCGCGAACGGATTGACGAATCCGAATAATTTCTGTTGCATCTGAAAGTAGACACTCGCCCGATTACAACGGTATGAGTACTTTTCCCCTAGGCCATTCTAGTTATTCGTTTCGACCATCACAACTGCGAAAATTTTGAGTTTCTAAACCGTTTCTTACCTCCAAACTGCCATGTCTTGCGATCGGTTAGACGAATCCGCAAAAATTCTGTTGCATCTGAAAGTAGAAACTCGCCCGATTACAACAGTATGTGTACTTTTCCCCTAGGCCATTCTAGTTATTCGTTTCGACCATCAGAACTGCGAAAATTTTGAGTTTCTCATCCGTTTCTTACCTCCAAACTGCCATATCTCACGAACGGATTGACGAATCCGCAAAATTTCTGTTGCATCTGGAAGTTGATACTCGCTCGATTACAACGCTATTTGTACTTTTCCTCTAGGCCATTCTAGTTATTCGTTTCGAGCATCAGAACTGCGAAAATGTTGAGTTTCTCAACAGTGTCTTACCTCCAAACTGCCATATCTCGCGAACGAATTGACGAATCCGAATGATTTCTGTTGCAACTGAAAGTAGAAACTATCCCGTTTACAACGGTGTGTGTACTTTTCCCCTAGGCCATTCTACTTATTCGTTTCGAGCATCAGAACTGCGAAAATGTTGATTTTCTCCACCGTTTCTTACCTCCAAACTGCCATATCTCGAGAACGGATTGACGAATCCGAATAATTTCTGTTGCATCTGAAAGTAGACACTCGCCCGATTACAACGGTATGAGTACTATTCCCCTAGGCCATTCTAGTTATTCGTTTCGAGCATCAAAACTGCGAAAATTTTGAGTTTCTCAACCGTTTCTTACCTCCAAACTGCCATATCTCGCGATCGGATTGACGAATCCGAATAATTTCTGTTGCATCTGAAAGTAGAAACTCGCCGGATTACAACTTTATGTGTACTTTTCCCCTAGGCCATTCTAGTTATTCGTTTCGAGCACCAGAACTGCGAGAATTTTGAGTTTCTCAACCGTTTCTTACCTCCAAACTGCCATATCTCGCGAACGGATTGACGAATCCGCAAAATTTCTGTTGCATCTGAAAGTACAAACTCGCCCGATTACAAAGGTATGTGTACTTTTCCCCTAGGCCATTCTAGTTATTCGTTTCGACCATCACAACTGCGAAAATTTTGAGTTTCTAAACCGTTTCTTACCTCCAAACTGCCATGTCTTGCGATCGGTTAGACGAATCCGCAAAAATTCTGTTGCATCTGAAAGTAGAAACTCGCCCGATTACAACAGTATGTGTACTTTTCCCCTAGGCCATTCTAGTTATTCGTTTCGACCATCAGAACTGCGAAAATTTTGAGTTTCTCATCCGTTTCTTACCTCCAAACTGCCATATCTCACGAACGGATTGACGAATCCGCAAAATTTCTGTTGCATCTGGAAGTTGATACTCGCTCGATTACAACGCTATTTGTACTTTTCCTCTAGGCCATTCTAGTTATTCGTTTCGAGCATCAGAACTGCGAAAATGTTGAGTTTCTCAACAGTGTCTTACCTCCAAACTGCCATATCTCGCGAACGAATTGACGAATCCGAATGATTTCTGTTGCAACTGAAAGTAGAAACTATCCCGTTTACAACGGTGTGTGTACTTTTCCCCTAGGCCATTCTACTTATTCGTTTCGAGCATCAGAACTGCGAAAATGTTGATTTTCTCCACCGTTTCTTACCTCCAAACTGCCATATCTCGAGAACGGATTGACGAATCCGAATAATTTCTGTTGCATCTGAAAGTAGACACTCGCCCGATTACAACGGTATGAGTACTATTCCCCTAGGCCATTCTAGTTATTCGTTTCGAGCATCAAAACTGCGAAAATTTTGAGTTTCTCAACCGTTTCTTACCTCCAAACTGCCATATCTCGCGATCGGATTGACGAATCCGAATAATTTCTGTTGCATCTGAAAGTAGAAACTCGCCGGATTACAACTTTATGTGTACTTTTCCCCTAGGCCATTCTAGTTATTCGTTTCGAGCACCAGAACTGCGAGAATTTTGAGTTTCTCAACCGTTTCTTACCTCCAAACTGCCATATCTCGCGAACGGATTGACGAATCCGCAAAATTTCTGTTGCATCTGAAAGTACAAACTCGCCCGATTACAAAGGTATGTGTACTTTTCCCCTAGGCCATTCTAGTTATTCGTTTCGTGCATCAGAACTGCGAAAATGTTGAGTTTCTCAACCGTTTCTTACATCCAAACTGCCACATCTCGCGAACGGATTGACGAATCCGAATAATTTCTGTTGCATCTGAAAGTAGACACTCGCCCGATTACAACGGTATGAGTACTTTTCCCCTAGGCCATTCTAGTTATTCGTTTCGACCATCACAACTGCGAAAATTTTGAGTTTCTAAACCGTTTCTTACCTCCAAACTGCCATGTCTTGCGAACGGTTAGACGAATCCGCAAAAATTCTGTTGCATCTGAAAGTAGAAACTCGCCCGATTACAACAGTATGTGTACTTTTCCCCTAGGCCATTCTAGTTATTCGTTTCGACCATCAGAACTGCGAAAATTTTGAGTTTCTCATCCGTTTCTTACCTCCAAACTGCCATATCTCACGAACGGATTGACGAATCCGCAAAATTTCTGTTGCATCTGGAAGTTGATACTCGCTCGATTACAACGCTATTTGTACTTTTCCTCTAGGCCATTCTAGTTATTCGTTTCGAGCATCAGAACTGCGAAAATGTTGAGTTTCTCAACAGTGTCTTACCTCCAAACTGCCATATCTCGCGAACGAATTGACGAATCCGAATGATTTCTGTTGCAACTGAAAGTAGAAACTATCCCGTTTACAACGGTGTGTGTACTTTTCCCCTAGGCCATTCTACTTATTCGTTTCGAGCATCAGAACTGCGAAAATGTTGAGTTTCTCAACCGTTTCTTACCTCCAAACTGCCATATCTCGCGAACGAATTGTCGAATCCGAATAATTTCTGTTGCATCTGAAAGTAGAAACACGCCCGATTACAAGAGTATGTGTGCTTTTCCCCTAGGCCATTCTAGTTATTCGTTTCGAGCATCAGAACTGCGAAAATGTTGATTTTCTCCACCGTTTCTTACCTCCAAACTGCCACATCTCGCGAACGGATTGACGAATCCGAATAATTTCTGTTGCATCTGAAAGTAGAAACTATCCCGTTTACAACGGTGTGTGTACTTTTCCCCTAGGGCATTCTAGTTATTCGTTTCGAGCATCAGAACTGCGAAAATTTTGAGTTTCTCAACCGATTCTTACGTCCAAACTGACATATCTCGCGAACGAATTGACGAATCCGAATAATTTCTGTTGCATCTGAAAGTAGAAACTCGCCCGATTACAAGAGCATGTGTGCTTTTCCCCTAGGCCATTCTAGTTATTCGTTTCGACCATCAGAAGTGCGAAAATTTTGAGTTTCTCAACCGTTTCTTACCTCCAAACTAACATATCTCGCGAACGGATTGACGAATCCGCAAAATTTCTGTTGCATCTGAAAGTACAAACTCGCCCGATTACAAAGGTATGTGTACTTTTCCCCTAGGCCATTCTAGTTATTCGTTTGGAGCGTCAGAATTGCGAAAATGTTGAGTTTCTCCACCGTTTCTTACCTCCAAACTGCCATATCTCGCGAACGGATTAACGAATCCGAATAATTTCTGTTGCATCTGAAAGTAGAAACTCGCCGGATTACAACTTTATGTGTACTTTTCCCCTAGGCCATTCTAGTTATTCGTTTCGAGCATCAGAACTGCGAGAATTTTGAGTTTCACAACCGTTACTTACATCCAAGCTGCCATATCTCGCGAACGGATTGACGACTCTCAATAATTTCTGTTGCATCTGAAAGTAGACAATCGCCTGATTACAACGGTATGTGTACTTTTCCCCTAGGCCGTTCTAGTTATTCGTTTCGAGCATCAGAACTGCGAAAATTTTGAGTTTCTCAACCGTTTCTTACCTCCAAACTGCCATATCTCGCGATCGGATTGACCAATCCGAATAATTTCTGTTGAATCTGAGAGTAGAAACTCGCCCGATTACAACGCTATTTGTACTTTTCCCCTAGGCCATTCTAGTTATTCGTTTCGATCATCAGAAATGCGAAATTTTTGAGTTTCTCAACCGTTTCTTACCTCCAAACTGCCATATCTCGCGAACGGATTGACGAATCCGAATAATTTCTGTTGCATCTGAAATTAGAAACTCGCTCGATTGCAACGCTATGTGTACTTTTCCCCTTGGCCATTCTAGTTATACGTTTCGACCATCAGAACTGCGAAAATTTTGAGTATCTCAACTGTTTCTTCCCTCCAAACTGCCATATCTCGCGAACGGATTGACGAATCCGCAGAATTTATGTTGCATCTGAAAGTAGAAACTCGCCCGATTATAACAGTATGTTTAGTTTTCCCCTAGGCCATTCTAGTCATTCGTTTCGAGCATCAGAACTGCGAGAATTTTGAGTTTCTCAACAGTTTGTTACCTCCAAACTGCCATATCTCGCGAACGGGTTGACGACTCTCAATAATTTCTGTTGCATCTGAAAGTAGAAACTCGCCCGATTGCAACGCTATGTGTACTTTTCCCCTAGGCCATTCTAGTTATTCGTTTCGAGCATCAGAACTGCGAAAATGTTGAGTTTCTCAACCGTTTCTTACATCCAAACTGCCATATCTCGCGAACGGATTGACGAATCCGAATAATTTCTGTTACATCTGAAAGTAGAAACTCGCCGGATTTCAACTGTATGCGTACTTTTCCCCTAGGCCATTCTAGTTATTCGTTTCGAGCATCAGAACTGCGAGAATTTTGAGTTTCTCAAACGTTTCTTACCTCCAAACTGCCATATCTCGCGAACGAATTGACGAATCCAGTGATTTCTGTTGCATCTGAAAGTAGAAACTCTCCCGATTACAAGAGTTTGTGTGCTTTTCCCCTAGGCCATTCTAGTTATTCGTTTCGAACATCAGAACTGCGAAAATTTTGAGTTTCTCAACCGTTTCTTACCTCCAAACTGCCATATCTCGCGAACGAATTGACGAATCCGAATGATTTCTGTTGCATCTGAAAGTAGAAACTCGCCCGATTACAAGAGTATGTGTGCTTTTCCCCTAGGCCATTCTAGTTATACGTTTCGACCATCAGAACTGCGAAAATTTTGAGTTTCTCAACCGCTTCTTACCTCCAAACTGCCATATCTCGCGATCGGATTGACGAATCCGAATAATTTCTGTTGCATCTGAAAGTAGAAACTCGCCCGATTACAACGGTATGAGTACTTTTCCCCTAGGCCATTCTAGTTATTCGTTTCGACCATCACAACTGCGAAAATTTTGAGTTTCTCAACCGTTTCTTACCTCCAAACTGCCATATCTCACGAACGGATTGACGAATCCGCAAAATTTCTGTTGCATCTGGAAGTTGATACTCGCTCGATTACAACGCTATTTGTACTTTTCCTCTAGGACATTCTAGTTATTCGTTTCGAGCATCAGAACTGCGAAAATGTTGAGTTTCTCAACAGTGTCTTACCTCCAAACTGCCATATCTCGCGAACGAATTGACGAATCCGAATGATTTCTGTTGCATCTGAAAGTAGAAACTATCCCGTTTACAACGGTATGTGTACTTTTCCCCTAGGCTATTCTAGTTATTCGTTTCGAGCATCAGAACTGCGAAAATTTTGAGTTTCTCAACCGATTCTTACGTCCAAACTGCCATATCTCGCGAACGAATTGACGAATCCGAATAATTTCTGTTGCATCTGAAAGTAGAAACTCACCCGATTGCAACGCTATGTGTACTTTTCCCCTAGGCCATTCTAGTTATTCGTTTCGAGCATCAGAACTGCGAAAATTTTGAGTTTCTCAACCGTTTCTTACCTCCAAACTGCCATATCTCGCGATCGGATTGACCAATCCGAATAATTTCTGTTGAATCTGAGAGTAGAAACTCGCCCGATTACAACGCTATTTGTACTTTTCCCCTAGGCCATTCTAGTTATTCGTTTCGATCATCAGAACTGCGAAAATTTTGAGTTTCTCAACCGTTTCTTACCTCCAAACTGCCATATCTCGCGAACGGATTGACGAATCCGAATAATTTCTGTTGCATCTGAAATTAGAAACTCGCCCGATTGCAACGCTATGTGTACTTTTCCCCTAGGCCATTCTAGTTATTCGTTTCGAGCATCAGAACTGCGAAAATGTTGAGTTTCTCAACAGTGTCTTACCTCCAAACTGCCATATCTCGCGAACGAATTGACGAATCCGAATGATTTCTGTTGCATCTGAAAGTAGAAACTATCCCGTTTACAACGGTATGTGTACTTTTCCCCTAGGCCATTCTAGTTATTCGTTTCCAGCATCAGAACTGCGAAAATTTTGAGTTTCTCAACCGATTCTTACGTCCAAACTGCCATATCTCGCGAACGAATTGACGAATCCGAATAATTTCTGTTGCATCTGAAAGTAGAAACTCGCCCGATTGCAACGCTATGTGTACTTTTCCCCTAGGCCATTCTAGTTATTCGTTTCGAGCATCAGAACTGCGAAAATTTTGAGTTTCTCAACCGTTTCTTACCTCCAAACTGCCATATCTCACGATCGGATTGACCAATCCGAATAATTTCTGTTGAATCTGAGAGTAGAAACTCGCCCGATTACAACGCTATTTGTACTTTTCCCCTAGGCCATTCTAGTTATTCGTTTCGATCATCAGAACTGCGAAAATTTTGAGTTTCTCAACCGTTTCTTACCTCCAAACTGCCATATCTCGCGAACGGATTGACGAATCCGAATTATTTCTGTTGCATCTGAAAGTAGGAACTCGCCCGATTACAAGAGTATGTGTGCTTTTCCCCTAGGCTATTCTAGTTATTCGTTTCGACCATCAGAACTGCGAAAATTTTGAGTTTCTCAAACGTGTCTTACCTCAAAACTGCCATATCTCGCGAACGGATTGACCAATCCGCAAAATTTCTGTTGCATCTGAAAGTAGACACACGCCCGATTACAACGGTATGAGTACTTTTCCCATAGGCCATTCTAGTTATTCGTTTCGACCATCAGAACTGCGAAAATTTTGAGTTTCTAAACCGTTTCTTACCTCCAAACTGCCATGCCTTGCGAACGGATTGACGAATCCGAATAATTTCTGTTGCATCTGAAAGGAGAAACTCGCCCGATTACAACGGTATGTGTACTTTTCCCCTAGGCCATTCTAGTTATTCGTTTCGAGCATCAGAACTGCGAGAATTTTGAGTTTCTCCACCGTTTCTTACCTCCAAACTGCCATATCTCGCGAACGGATTGACGACTCTCAATAATTTCTGTTGCATCTGAAAGTAGAAACTCGCCCGATTGCAACGCTATGTGTACATTTCCCCTAGGCCATTCTAGTTATTCGTTTCGAGCATCAGAACTGCGAAAATTTTGAGTTTCTCAACCGTTTCTTACCTCCAAACTGCCATATCTCGCGATCGGATTGACCAATCCGAATAATTTCTGTTGAATCTGAGAGTAGAAACTCGCCCGATTACAACGCTATTTGTACTTTTCCCCTAGGCCATTCTAGTTATTCGTTTCGATCATCAGAACTGCGAAAATTTTGAGTTTCTCAACCGTTTCTTACCTCCAAACTGGCATATCTCGCGAACGGATTGACGAATCCGAATAATTTCTGTTGCATCTGAAATTAGAAACTCGCCCGATTATAACAGTATGTGTAGTTTTCCACTAGGCCATTCTAGTTATTCGTTTCGAGCATCAGAACTGCGAAAATTTTTAGTTTCTCAACCGTTTCTTACCTCCAAACTGCCATATCTCGCGAACGGATGACGAATCCGAATAATTTCTGTTGCACCTGAAAGTACAAACTCGCCCGATTACAACGGTATGTGTACTCTTCCCCTAGGCCATTCTAGTTATTCGTTTCGTGCATCAGAACTGCGAAAATGTTGAGTTTCTCAACCGTTTCTTACCTCCAAACTGCCATATCTCGCGAACGCATTGACGAATACAAATAATTTCTGTTGCATATGAAAGTAGACACTCGCCCGATTTCAACTGTATGCGTACTTTTCCCCTAGGCCATTCTAGTTATTCGTTTCGAGCATCAGAACTGCGAGAATTTTGAGTTTCTCAACAGCTTGTTACCTCCAAACTGCATTATCTCGCGAACGGGTTGACGACTCTCAATAATTTCTGTTGCATCTGAAAGTAGAAACTCGCCCGATTGCAACGCTATGTGTGCCTATCCCCTTGGCCATTCTAGTTATTCGTTTCGACCATCAGTACTGCGAAAGTTTTGAGTTTCTCAACCGTTTCTTCTCTCCAAACTGCCATATATCGCGAATGGATTGACGAATCCGAATAATTTCTGTTGCATCTGAAAGTAGAAACTCGCCCGATTGCAACGCTATGTGTACTTTTCCCCTTGGCCATTCTTGTTATTCGTTTCGACCATCAGAACTGCGAAAATTTTGAGTACCTCCACTGGTTCTTTCCTCCAAACAGCCATATCTCGCGAACGGATTGACGAATCCGCAGAATTTATGTTGCATCTGAAAGTAGAAACTCGCCCGATTATAACAGTATGTGTAGTTTTCCCCTAGGCCATTCTAGTTATTCGTTTCGAGCACCAGAACTGCGAAAATTTTGAGTTCTCAACCGTTTCTTACCTCCAGACTGCCATATCTCGCGAACGGATGACGAATCCGAATAATTTCTGTTGCACCTGAAAGTACAAACTCGCCCGATTACAACGGTATGTGTACTTTTGCCCTAGGCCATTCTAGTTATTCGTTTCGACCATCAAAACTGCGAAAATATTGATTTTCTCAACCGCTTCTTACCTCCAAACTGCCATACCTCGCGAACGGATTGACGAATCCGAATAATTTCTGTTGCATCTGAAAGTAGACACTCGCCCGATTACAACGGTGTGTGTACTTTTCCCCTTGGCGATTCTAGTTATTCGTTTCGAGCATCAGAACTGCGAAAATGTTGAGTTTCTCAACCGTTTCTTACATCCAAACTGCCATATCTCGCGAACCCATTGACGACTCTCAATAATTTCTGTTGCATCTGAAAGTAGAAACTTGCCCGTTTACAAAGGTATGTGTACTTTTCCCCTCGGCCATTCTAGTTATTCTTTTCGAGCATCAGAACTGCGAAAATTTTGAGTTTCTCAAACGTTTCCTACCTCCAAACTGCCATATCTCGCGAACGGATTGACGAATCCGAATAATTTCTGTTGCATGTGAAAGTAGAAGCTCGCCCGATTGCAACGCTATGTGTACCTTTCCCCTTGGCCATTCTAGTTATTCGTTTCGAACATCAGTACTGCGAAAATTTTGAGTATCTCAACTGTTTCTTCCTTCCAAACTGACATATCTCGCGAACGGATTGACGAATCCGCAGAATTTATGTTGCATCTGAAAGTAGAAACTCGCCCGATTATAACAGTATGTGTAGTTTTCCCCTAGGCCATTCTAGTTATTCGTTTCGAGCATCAGAACTGCGAAAATGTTGAGTTCCTCAACCGTTTCTTACCTCCAAACTGCCATACCTCGAGAACGGATTGACGAATGCGAATAATTTCTGTTGTACCTAAAAGTACAAACTCGCCCGATTACAACGGTATGTGTACTTTTCCCCAAGGCCATTCTAGTTATTCGTTTCGTGCATCAGAACTGCGAAAATGTTGAGTTTCTCAACCGTTTCCTACCTCCAAACTGCCATATCTCGCGAACGGATTGACGAATCCGAATAATTTCTGTTGCACCTGAAAGTAGACACTCGCCCGATTACAACGGTGTGTGTACTTTTCCCCTAGGCCATTCTCGTTATTCGTTTCGTGCATCAGAACTGCGAAAATGTTGAGTTTCTGAACCGTTTCTTACCTCCAAACTGCCATATCTCGCGAACGGATTGACGAATCCGAATAATTTCTGTTGCATCTGAAAGTAGAAACTCGCCAGATTTTAACTGTATGCGTTCTTTTCCCCTAGGCCATTCTAGTTATTCGTTTCGTGCATCAGAATTGCGAAAATGTTGAGTTTCTCAACCGTTTCTTACGTCCAAACTGCCATATCTCGCGAACGGATTGACGAATCCGAATAATTTCTGCTGCATCTGAAAGTAGACACTCGCCGGATTACAA
Source organism: Ptiloglossa arizonensis (assembly GCF_051014685.1). Lineage (NCBI taxonomy): Eukaryota > Metazoa > Arthropoda > Insecta > Hymenoptera > Colletidae > Ptiloglossa > Ptiloglossa arizonensis. The sequence continues at coordinate 730,798 of NW_027478496.1, forward strand.
CTGTATGTATACTTTTCCCCTAGGCCATTCTAGTTATTCGTTTCGAGCATCAGATCCGCGAGAATTTTGAGTTTCTCAACCGCTTCTTACCTCCAAACTGCCATATCTCGCGAACGGATTGACGACTCTCAATAATTTCTGTTGCATCTGAAAGTAGAAACTCGCCCGATTGCAACGCTATGTGTACTTTTCCCCTAGGCCATTCTAGTTATTCGTTTCGAGCATCAGAACTGCGAAAATTTTGAGTTTCTCAACCGTTTCTTACCTCCAAACTGCCATATCTCGCGAACGGATTGACGAATCCGAATAATTTCTGTTGCATCTGTAAGTAGAAACTCGCCCGATTACAACGCTATTTGTACTTTTCCCCTAGGCCATTCTTGTTATTCGTTTCGAGCATCAGAACTGCGAAAATTTTGAGTTTCTCAACTGTTTCTTCCCTCCAAACTGCCATATCTCGCGAACGGATTGACGAATCCCCAAAATTTCTGTTGCATCTGAAAGTAGAAACTCGCCCGATTACAACGGTATGTGTACTTTTCCCCTAGGCCATTCTAGTTAATCGTTTCGAGCATCAGAACTGCGTAAATTTTGAGTTTCTCAACTGTTTCTTACCTCCAAACTGCCATATCTAGCGAACGGATTGACGAATCCGAATAATTTCTGTTGCATCTGAAAGTAGAAACTCGCCGGATTACAACTGTATGTATACTTTTCCCCTAGGCCATTCTAGTTATTCGTTTCGAGCATCAGAACTGCGCGAATTTTGAGTTTCTCAACCGCTTCTTACCTCCAAACTGCCATATCTCGCGAACGGATTGACGACTCTCAATAATTTCTGTTGCATCTGAAAGTAGAAACTCGCCGGATTTCAACTGTATGCGTACTTTTCCCCTAGGCCATTCTAGTTATTCGTCTCGAGCATCAGAACTGCGAAAATTTTGAGTTTCTCAACCGTTTCTTACGTCCAAACTGCCATATCTCGCGAACGGATTGACGAATCCGAATAATTTCTGTTGCATCTGAAAGTAGAAACTCGCCCGATTACAACGGTATGTGTACTTTTCCCCTAGGCCATTCTAGTTAATCGTTTCGAGCATCAGAACTGCGTAAATTTTGAGTTTCTCAACTGTTTCTTACCTCCAAACTGCCATATCTAGCGAACGGATTGACGAATCCGAATAATTTCTGTTGCATCTGAAAGTAGAAACTCGCCGGATTACAACTGTATGTATACTTTTCCCCTAGGCCATTCTAGTTATTCGTTTCGAGCATCAGAACTGCGCGAATTTTGAGTTTCTCAACCGCTTCTTACCTCCAAACTGCCATATCTCGCGAACGGATTGACGACTCTCAATAATTTCTGTTGCATCTGAAAGTAGAAACTCGCCGGATTTCAACTGTATGCGTACTTTTCCCCTAGGCCATTCTAGTTATTCGTCTCGAGCATCAGAACTGCGAAAATTTTGAGTTTCTCAACCGTTTCTTACGTCCAAACTGCCATATCTCGCGAACGGATTGACGAATCCGAATAATTTCTGTTGCATCTGAAAGTAGAAACTCGTCCGATTACAACGGAGTGTGTACTTTTCCCCTAGCCCAATCTAGTTATTCGTTTCGAGCATCAGAACTGCGAAAATTTTGAGTTTCTCAACCGTTTCCTCCCTCCAAACTACCATATCTCGCGAACGGATGACGAATCCGAATAATTTCTGTTGCACCGGAAAGTACAAACTCGCCCGATTACAACGGTATGTGTACTTTTCCCCTAGGCCATTCTAGTTATTCATTTCGAGCATCAGAACTGCGAAAATTTTGAGTTTCTCAACCGTTTGTTACCTCCAAACTGCCATATCTCGCGAACGGGTTGACGACTCTCAATAATTTCTGTTGCATCTGAAAGTAGAAACTCGCCCGATTGCAACGCTATGTGTACTTTTCCCCTAGGCCATTCTAGTTATTCGTTTCGAGCATCAGAACTGCGAAAATTTTGAGTTTCCCAACCATTTCTTCTCTCCAAACTGCCATATATCGCGAACGGATTGGCGAATCCGAATAATTTCTGTTGCACCTGAAAGTACAAACTCGCCCTATTACAACGCTATGTGTACTTTTCCCCTTGGCCATTCTAGTTATTCGTTTCGACCATCAGAACTGCGAAAATTTTGAGATTCTCAACCGTTTCTTACATCCAAACTGCCATATCTCGCGAACGGATTGACGAAGGCGAATAATTTCTGTTGCATCAGAAAGAACAAACTAGCCCGATTACAACGGTATGTGTACTTTTCCCCTAGGCCATTCTAGTTATTCGTTGCGTGCATCAGAACTGCGAAAATGTTGAGTTTCTCAACCGTTTCTTACCTCCAAACTGCCATATCTCGCGAACGGATTGACGAATCCGAATAATTTCTGTTGCATCTGAAAGTAGAAACTCGCCCGATTACAACGGTATGTATTCTCTTCCCCTAGGCCATTATAGTTATTCGTTTCGACCATCAGAACTGCGAAAATTTTGAGTTTCTCAATCGTTTCTTACCTCCACACTGCCATATCTCGCGAACGGATTGACGAATCCGAATAATTTCTGTTTCATCTGAAAGTAGAAACTCGCCCGAATACAACAGTATGTGTACTTTTCCCCTAGGCCATTCTAGTTATTCGTTTCGAGCATCAGAACTGCGAAAATTTTGAGTTTCTCAGCCGTTTCTTACATCCAAACTGCTATATCTCGCGAACCGATTGACGAATCCGAATAATTTCTGTTGCATCTGAAAGTAGAAACTCGTCCGATTACAACGGTGTGTGTACTTTTCCCCTGGGCCTTTCTAGTTATTCGTTTCGAGCATCAGTACTGCAAAAATTTTGAGTTTCTCTACCGTTTCTTACCTCCAAACTGCCATATCTCGCGAACGGATTGACGAATCCGAATAATTTCTGTTTCATCTGAAAGTAGAAACTCGCCCGATTACAACGGTATGTGTACTTTTCCCCTAGACCATTCTAGTTATTCGTTTCGAGCATCAAAACTGCAAAAATTTTGAGTTTCTCAACCGTTTCTTACCACCAAACTGCCACATCTCGCGAACGGATTGACGAATCCGAATAATTTCTGTTGCATCTGAAAGTAAAAACTCGTCCGATTACAACGTTATGTGTACTTTTCCCCTAGGCCAATCTAGTTATTCGTTTCAAGCATCAGAACTGCGAGAATTTTGAGTTTCTCAACTGTTTCTTCCCTCCAAACTGCCATTTCTCGCGAACGGATTGACGAATCCGCAGAATTGATGTTGCATCTGAAAGTAGAAACTCGCCCAATAGTAACAGTATGTGTAGTTTTCCCCTAGGCCATTCTAGTTATTCGTTTCGAGCATCAGAACTGCGAAAATTTTGAGTTTCTCAACCGTTTCTTACCTCCAAACTGCCATATCTCGCGAACGGATTGACGAATCCGAATAATTTCTGTTGCATCTGAAAGTAGACACTCGCCCGATTACAACGGTACTTGTACTTTTCCCCTAGGCCATTCTAGTTATTCGTTTCGAGCATCAGAACTGCGAAAATGTTGAGTTTCTCATCCGTTTCTTACATCAAAACTGCCATATCTCGCGAACGGATTGACGAATCCGCATAATTTCTGTTGCATCTGAAAGTAGAAACTCGCCGGATTTCAACTGTATGCGTACTTTTCCCCTAGGCCAATCTAGTTATTCGTTTCAAGCATCAGAACTGCGAGAATTTTGAGTTTCTCAACCGTTTCTTACCTCCAAACTGCCATATCTCGCGAACGGATTGAAGAATCCGAATAATTTCTGTTGCATCTGAAAGTAGAAACTCGCCCGATAACAACGCTATTTGTACTTTTCCCCTAGGCCATTCTAGTTATTCGTTTCGAGCATCAGAACTGCGAAAATTTTGAGTTTCTCAACTGTTTCTTCCCTCCAAACTGCCATATCTCGCGAACGGAGTGACGAATCCCCAAAATTTCTGTTGCATCTGAAAGTAGAAACTCGCCCGATTACAACGGTATGTGTGTTTTTCCCCTAGGCCATTCTACTTATTCATTTCGAGCATCAGAACGGCGAAAATATTGTGTTTTCCAAACGTTTCTTACCTCCAAACTGCCATATCTCGCGAACGGATTGACGAATCCGAATAATTTCTGTTGCATCTGAAAGTAAAAACTCGCCCGATTACAACGGTATGTATACTTTTCCCCTAGGCCATTCTAGTTATTCGTTTCGACCATCAGAACTGCGAAAATTTTGAGTTTCTCAACCGTTTCCTCCCTCCAAACTGCCATATCTCGCGAACGGATTGACGAATCCTGAAAATTTCTATTGCATCTGAAAGTTGAAACTCGCCCGATTACAACGGTATGTGTACTTTTCCCCTAGGCGAATCTAGTTATTCGTTTCGAGCATCAGAACTGCGAAAATTTTGAGTTTCTCAACCGTTTCTTACGTCCAAACTGCCATATCTCGCGAACATTTGACGAATCCGAATAATTTGTGTTTCATCTGAAAGTAGAAACTCGCCCGATTACAACGGTATGTGTACTTTTCCCCTAGACCAATCTAGTTATTCGTTTCGAGCATCAAAACTGCAAAAATTTTGAGTTTCTCAACCGTTTCTTACCACCAAACTGTCACATCTCGCGAACGGATTGACGAATCCGAATAATTTCTGTTGCATCTGAAAGTAAAAACTCGCCCGAATATAACAGTATGTGTAGTTTTCCCGTAGGCCATTCTAGTTATTCGTTTCGAGCATCAGAACTGCGAAAATTTTGAGTTTCTCAACCGTTTCTTACTTCCAAACTGCCATATCTCGCGAACGGATTGACGAATCCGAATAATTTCTGTTGCATCTGAAAGTAGACACTCGCCCGATTACAACGGTATGTGTACTTGTCCCCTAGGCCATTCTAGTTATTCGTTTCGAGCATCAGAACTGCGAAAATGTTGAGCTTCTCAACCGTTTCTTACATCCAAACTGCCATATCTCGCGAACGGATTGACGAATCCGAATAATTTCTGTTTCATCTGAAAGTAGAAACTCGCCCGATTACAACGGTATGTATACTTTTCCCCTTGGCCATTCTAGTTATTCGTTTCGACCATCAGAACTGCGAAAATATTGAGTTTTTCAAACGTTTCTTACCTCCAAACTGCCATATCTCGCGAACGGATTGACGAATCCGAATAATTTCTGTTGCATCTAAAAGTAGAAACTCGCCCGATTTCAACTGTATGTATACTTTTCCCCTAGGCCATTCTAGTTACTCGTTTCGACCATCAGAACTGCGAAAATTTTGAGTTTCTCAACCGTTTCCTCCCTCCAAACTGCCATATCTCGCGAACGGATTGACGAATCCTGAAAATTTCTATTGCATCTGAAAGTTGAAACTCGCCCGATTACAACGGTATGTGTACTTTTCCCCTAGGCGAATCTAGTTATTCGTTTCGAGCATCAGAACTGCGAAAATTTTGAGTTTCTCAACCGTTTCTTACGTCCAAACTGCCATATCTCGCGAACGGATTGACGACTCCGAATAATTTCTGTTGCATCTGAAAGTAGAAACTCGCCCGATAACAACAGTATGTGTACTTTTCCCCTAGGCCATTCTAGTTATTCGTTTCGAGCATCAGAACTGCGAAAATTTTGAGTTTCTCAACCGTTTCTTACCTCCAAACTGCCATATCTCGCGAACCGATTGACGAATCCGAATAATTTCTGTTGCATCTGAAAGTAGAAACTCGTCCGATTACAACGGTGTGTGTACTTTTCCCCTGGGCCTTTCTAGTTATTCGTTTCGAGCATCAGTACTGCGAAAATTTTGAGTTTCTCAACCGTTTCTTACCTCCAAACTGCCATATCTCGCGAACATTTGACGAATCCGAATAATTTGTGTTTCATCTGAAAGTAGAAACTCGCCCGATTACAACGGTATGTGTACTTTTCCCCTAGACCAATCTAGTTATTCGTTTCGAGCATCAAAACTGCAAAAATTCTGAGTTTCTCAACCGTTTCTTACCACCAAACTGCCACATCTCGCGAACGGATTGACGAATCCGAATAATTTCTGTTGCATCTGAAAGTAAAAACTCGCCCGAATATAACAGTATGTGTAGTTTTCCCCTAGGCCATTCTAGTTATTCGTTTCGAGCATCAGAACTGCGAAAATTTTGAGTTTCTCAACCGTTTCTTACTTCCAAACTGCCATATCTCGCGAACGGATTGACGAATCCGAATAATTTCTGTTGCATCTGAAAGTAGACACTCGCCCGATTACAACGGTATGTGTACTTTTCCCCTAGGCCATTCTAGTTATTCGTTTCGAGCATCAGAACTGCGAAAATGTTGAGTTTCTCAACCGTTTCTTACATCCAAACTGCCACATCTCGCGAAGGGGTTGACGAATCCGAATAATTTCTGTTGCATCTGAAAGTAAAAACTCGTCCGATTACAACGGTATGTGTACTTTTCCCCTAGCCCAATCTAGTTATTCGTTTCGAGCATCAGAACTGCGAAAATGTTGAGTTTCTCAACCGTTTCTTACTTCCAAACTACCATATCTCGCGAACGGATGACGAATCCGAATAATTTCTGTTGCACCGGAAAGTACAAACTCGCCCGATTACAACGCTATGTGTACTTTTCCCCTAGGCCAATCTAGTTATTCGTTTCAAGCATCAGAACTGCGAGAATTTTGAGTTTCTCAACCGCTTCTTACCTCCAAACTGCCATATCTCGCGAACGGATTGACGACTCTCAATAATTTCTGTTGCACCGGAAAGTACAAACTCGCCCGATTACAACGGTATGTGTACTTTTCCCCTAGGCCATTCTAGTTATTCGTTTCGAGCATCAGAACTGCGAAAATGTTGAGTTTCTCAACCGTTTCTTACATCCAAACTGCCATATCTCGCGAACGGATTGACGAATCCGCAGAATTGATGTTGCATCTGAAAGTAGAAACTCGCCCGATTATAACAGTATGTGTACTTTTCCACTAGGCCATTCTAGTTATTCCTTTCGTGCGTCAGAACTGCGAAATTGTTGAGTTTCTCAACCGTTTCTTACGTCCAAACTGCCATATCTCGCGAACGGATTGACGAATCCGAATAATTTCTGTTGCATCTGAAAGTAGACACTCGCCCGATTACAACGGTATTTGTACTTTTCCCCTAGGCCATTCTAGTTATTCGTTTCGAGCATCAGAACTGCGAAAATGTTGAGTTTCTCAACCGTTTCTTACATCCAAACTGCCATATCTCGCGAACGGATTGACGAATCCGCATAATTTCTGTTGCATCTGAAAGTAGAAACTCGCCCGATAACAACGCTATTTGTACTTTTCCCCTAGGCCATTCTAGTTATTCGTTTCGAGCATCAGAACTGCGAAAATTTTGAGTTTCTCAACTGTTTCTTCCCTCCAAACTGCCATATCTCGCGAACGGAGTGACGAATCCCCAAAATTTCTGTTGCATCTGAAAGTAGAAACTCGCCCGATTACAACGGTATGTGTGTTTTTCCCCTAGGCCATTCTACTTATTCATTTCGAGCATCAGAACGGCGAAAATATTGTGTTTTCCAAACGTTTCTTACCTCCAAACTGCCGTATCTCGCGAACGGATTGACGAATCCGAATAATTTCTGTTGCATCTGAAAGTAAAAACTCGCCCGATTACAACGGTATGTATACTTTTCCCCTAGGCCATTCTAGTTATTCGTTTCGACCATCAGAACTGCGAAAATTTTGAGTTTCTCAACCGTTTCTTACCTCCAAACTGCCATATCTCGCGAACCGATTGACGAATCCGAATAATTTCTGTTGCATCTGAAAGTAGAAACTCGTCCGATTACAACGGTGTGTGTACTTTTCCCCTGGGCCTTTCTAGTTATTCGTTTCGAGCATCAGTACTGCGAAAATTTTGAGTTTCTCAACCGTTTCTTACCTCCAAACTGCCATATCTCGCGAACATTTGACGAATCCGAATAATTTGTGTTTCATCTGAAAGTAGAAACTCGCCCGATTACAACGGTATGTGTACTTTTCCCCTAGACCAATCTAGTTATTCGTTTCGAGCATCAAAACTGCACAAATTTTGAGTTTCTCAACCGTTTCTTACCACCAAACTGCCACATCTCGCGAACGGATTGACGAATCCGAATAATTTCTGTTGCATCTGAAAGTAAAAACTCGCCCGAATATAACAGTATGTGTAGTTTTCCCCTAGGCCATTCTAGTTATTCGTTTCGAGCATCAGAACTGCGAAAATTTTGAGTTTCTCAACCGTTTCTTACTTCCAAACTGCCATATCTCGCGAACGGATTGACGAATCCGAATAATTTCTGTTGCATCTGAAAGTAGACACTCGCCCGATTACAACGGTATGTGTACTTTTCCCCTAGGCCATTCTAGTTATTCGTTTCGAGCATCAGAACTGCGAAAATGTTGAGTTTCTCAACCGTTTCTTACATCCAAACTGCCATATCTCGCGAACGGATTGACGAATCCGAATAATTTCTGTTGCATCTGAAAGTAGAAACTCGCCCGATTACAACGGTATGTATACTTTTCCCCTAGGCCATTCTAGTTATTCGTTTCGACCATCAGAACTGCGAAAATATTGAGTTTTTCAAACGTTTCTTACCTCCAAACTGCCATATCTCGCGAACGGATTGACGAATCCTGAAAATTTCTATTGCATCTGAAAGTTGAAACTCGCCCGATTACAACGGTGTGTGTACTTTTCCCCTAGGCGAATCTAGTTATTCGTTTCGAGCATCAGAACTGCGAAAATTTTGAGTTTCTCAACCGTTTCTTACGTCCAAACTGCCATATCTCGCGAACGGATTGACGACTCTCAATAATTTCTGTTGCACCGGAAAGTACAAACTCGCCCGATTACAACGGTATGTGTACTTTTCCCCTAGGCCATTCTAGTTATTCGTTTCGAGCATCAGAACTGCGAAAATGTTGAGTTTCTCAACCGTTTCTTACATCCAAACTGCCATATCTCGCGAACGGATTGACGAATCCGCAGAATTGATGTTGCATCTGAAAGTAGAAACTCGCCCGATTATAACAGTATGTGTACTTTTCCACTAGGCCATTCTAGTTATTCCTTTCGTGCGTCAGAACTGCGAAATTGTTGAGTTTCTCAACCGTTTCTTACGTCCAAACTGCCATATCTCGCGAACGGATTGACGAATCCGAATAATTTCTGTTGCATCTGAAAGTAGACACTCGCCCGATTACAACGGTATTTGTACTTTTCCCCTAGGCCATTCTAGTTATTCGTTTCGAGCATCAGAACTGCGAAAATGTTGAGTTTCTCAACCGTTTCTTACATCCAAACTGCCATATCTCGCGAACGGATTGACGAATCCGCATAATTTCTGTTGCATCTGAAAGTAGAAACTCGCCGGATTTCAACTGTATGCGTACTTTTCCCCTAGGCCAATCTAGTTATTCGTTTCAAGCATCAGAACTGCGAGAATTTTGAGTTTCTCAACCGTTTCTTACCTCCAAACTGCCATATCTCGCGAACGGATTGAAGAATCCGAATAATTTCTGTTGCATCTGAAAGTAGAAACTCGCCCGATAACAACGCTATTTGTACTTTTCCCCTAGGCCATTCTAGTTATTCGTTTCGAGCATCAGAACTGCGAAAATTTTGAGTTTCTCAACTGTTTCTTCCCTCCAAACTGCCATATCTCGCGAACGGAGTGACGAATCCCCAAAATTTCTGTTGCATCTGAAAGTAGAAACTCGCCCGATTACAACGGTATGTGTGTTTTTCCCCTAGGCCATTCTACTTATTCATTTCGAGCATCAGAACGGCGAAAATATTGTGTTTTCCAAACGTTTCTTACCTCCAAACTGCCGTATCTCGCGAACGGATTGACGAATCCGAATAATTTCTGTTGCATCTGAAAGTAAAAACTCGCCCGATTACAACGGTATGTATACTTTTCCCCTAGGCCATTCTAGTTATTCGTTTCGACCATCAGAACTGCGAAAATTTTGAGTTTCTCAACCGTTTCTTACCTCCAAACTGCCATATCTCGCGAACCGATTGACGAATCCGAATAATTTCTGTTGCATCTGAAAGTAGAAACTCGTCCGATTACAACGGTGTGTGTACTTTTCCCCTGGGCCTTTCTAGTTATTCGTTTCGAGCATCAGTACTGCGAAAATTTTGAGTTTCTCAACCGTTTCTTACCTCCAAACTGCCATATCTCGCGAACATTTGACGAATCCGAATAATTTGTGTTTCATCTGAAAGTAGAAACTCGCCCGATTACAACGGTATGTGTACTTTTCCCCTAGACCAATCTAGTTATTCGTTTCGAGCATCAAAACTGCACAAATTTTGAGTTTCTCAACCGTTTCTTACCACCAAACTGCCACATCTCGCGAACGGATTGACGAATCCGAATAATTTCTGTTGCATCTGAAAGTAAAAACTCGCCCGAATATAACAGTATGTGTAGTTTTCCCCTAGGCCATTCTAGTTATTCGTTTCGAGCATCAGAACTGCGAAAATTTTGAGTTTCTCAACCGTTTCTTACTTCCAAACTGCCATATCTCGCGAACGGATTGACGAATCCGAATAATTTCTGTTGCATCTGAAAGTAGACACTCGCCCGATTACAACGGTATGTGTACTTTTCCCCTAGGCCATTCTAGTTATTCGTTTCGAGCATCAGAACTGCGAAAATGTTGAGTTTCTCAACCGTTTCTTACATCCAAACTGCCATATCTCGCGAACGGATTGACGAATCCGAATAATTTCTGTTGCATCTGAAAGTAGAAACTCGCCCGATTACAACGGTATGTATACTTTTCCCCTAGGCCATTCTAGTTATTCGTTTCGACCATCAGAACTGCGAAAATATTGAGTTTTTCAAACGTTTCTTACCTCCAAACTGCCATATCTCGCGAACGGATTGACGAATCATGAAAATTTCTATTGCATCTGAAAGTTGAAACTCGCCCGATTACAACGGTGTGTGTACTTTTCCCCTAGGCGAATCTAGTTATTCGTTTCGAGCATCAGAACTGCGAAAATTTTGAGTTTCTCAACCGTTTCTTACGTCCAAACTGCCATATCTCGCGAACGGATTGACGACTCCGAATAATTTCTGTTGCATCTGAAAGTCGAAACTCGTCCGATTACAACGGTGTGTGTACTTTTCCCCTAGGCCAATCTAGTTATTCGTTTCGAGCATCAGAACTGCGAAAATTTTGAGTTTCTCAACCGTTTCTTACCTCCAAACTGCCATATCTCGCGAACCGATTGACGAATCCGAATAATTTCTGTTGCATCTGAAAGTAGAAACTCGTCCGATTACAACGGTGTGTGTACTTTTCCCCTGGGCCTTTCTAGTTATTCGTTTCGAGCATCAGTACTGCGAAAATTTTGAGTTTCTCAACCGTTTCTTACCTCCAAACTGCCATATCTCGCGAACATTTGACGAATCCGAATAATTTGTGTTTCATCTGAAAGTAGAAACTCGCCCGATTACAACGGTATGTGTACTTTTCCCCTAGACCAATCTAGTTATTCGTTTCGAGCATCAAAACTGCAAAAATTCTGAGTTTCTCAACCGTTTCTTACCACCAAACTGCCACATCTCGCGAACGGATTGACGAATCCGAATAATTTCTGTTGCATCTGAAAGTAAAAACTCGCCCGAATATAATAGTATGTGTAGTTTTCCCCTAGGCCATTCTTGTTATTCGTTTCGAGCATCAGAACTGCGAAAATGTTGAGTTTCTCAACCGTTTCTTACATCCAAACTGCCATATCTCGCGAACGGATTGACGAATCCGAATAATTTCTGTTGCATCTGAAAGTAGAAACTCGCCCGATTACAACGGTATGTGTACTTTTCCCCTAGGCCATTCTAGTTATTCGTTGCGTGCATCAGAACTGCGAAAATTTTGAGTTTCTCAACCGTTTCTTACGTCCAAACTGCCATATCTCGCGAACCGATTGACGAGTCCGAATAATTTCTATTGCATCTGAAAGTAGAAACTCGTCCGATTACAACGGAGTGTGTACTTTTCCACTAGGCCTTTCTAGTTAATCGTTTCGAGCATCAGTACTGCGAAAATTTTGAGTTTCTCAACCGTTTCTTACCACCAAACTGCCACATCTCGCGAAGGGGTTGACGAATCCGAATAATTTCTGTTGCATCTGAAAGTAAAAACTCGTCCGATTACAACGGTATGTGTACTTTTCCCCTAGCCCAATCTAGTTATTCGTTTCGAGCATCAGAACTGCGAAAATTTTGAGTTTCTCAACCGTTTCCTCCCTCCAAACTACCATATCTCGCGAACGGATGACGAATCCGAATAATTTCTGTTGCACCGGAAAGTACAAACTCGCCCGATTACAACGGTATGTGTACTTTTCCCCTAGGCCATTCTAGTTATTCGTTTCGTGCATCAGAACTGCGAAAATTTTGAGTTTCTCAACCGTTTCTTACGTCCAAACTGCCATATCTCGCGAACGGATTGACGACTCCGAATAATTTCTGTTGCATCTGAAAGTAGAAACTCGCCCGATAACAACAGTATGTGTACTTTTCCCCTAGGCCATTCTAGTTATTCGTTTCGAGCATCAGAACTGCGAAAATTTTGAGTTTCTCAACCGTTTCTTACCTCCAAACTGCCATATCTCGCGAACCGATTGACGAATCCGAATAATTTCTGTTGCATCTGAAAGTAGAAACTCGTCCGATTACAACGGTGTGTGTACTTTTCCCCTGGGCCTTTCTAGTTATTCGTTTCGAGCATCAGTACTGCGAAAATTTTGAGTTTCTCAACCGTTTCTTACCTCCAAACTGCCATATCTCGCGAACATTTGACGAATCCGAATAATTTGTGTTTCATCTGAAAGTAGAAACTCGCCCGATTACAACGGTATGTGTACTTTTCCCCTAGACCAATCTAGTTATTCGTTTCGAGCATCAAAACTGCAAAAATTCTGAGTTTCTCAACCGTTTCTTACCACCAAACTGCCACATCTCGCGAACGGATTGACGAATCCGAATAATTTCTGTTGCATCTGAAAGTAAAAACTCGCCCGAATATAACAGTATGTGTAGTTTTCCCCTAGGCCATTCTAGTTATTCGTTTCGAGCATCAGAACTGCGAAAATGTTGAGTTTCTCAACCGTTTCTTACATCCAAACTGCCATATCTCGCGAACGGATTGACGAATCCGAATAATTTCTGTTGCATCTGAAAGTAGAAACTCGCCCGATTACAACGGTATGTGTACTTTTCCCCTAGGCCATTCTAGTTATTCGTTTCGAGCATCAGAACTGCGAAAATGTTGAGTTTCTCAACCGTTTCTTACATCCAAACTGCCATATCTCGCGAACGGATTGACGAATCCGAATAATTTCTGTTGCATCTGAAAGTAGAAACTCGCCCGATTACAACGGTATGTGTACTTTTCCCCTAGGCCATTCTAGTTATTCGTTGCGTGCATCAGAACTGCGAAAATTTTGAGTTTCTCAACCGTTTCTTACGTCCAAACTGCCATATCTCGCGAACCGATTGACGAATCCGAATAATTTCTATTGCATCTGAAAGTAGAAACTCGTCCGATTACAACGGAGTGTGTACTTTTCCACTAGGCCTTTCTAGTTAATCGTTTCGAGCATCAGTACTGCGAAAATTTTGAGTTTCTCAACCGTTTCTTACCACCAAACTGCCACATCTCGCGAAGGGGTTGACGAATCCGAATAATTTCTGTTGCATCTGAAAGTAAAAACTCGTCCGATTACAACGGTATGTGTACTTTTCCCCTAGCCCAATCTAGTTATTCGTTTCGAGCATCAGAACTGCGAAAATGTTGAGTTTCTCAACCGTTTCCTCCCTCCAAACTACCATATCTCGCGAACGGATGACGAATCCGAATAATTTCTGTTGCACCGGAAAGTACAAACTCGCCCGATTACAACGCTATGTGTACTTTTCCCCTAGGCCAATCTAGTTATTCGTTTCAAGCATCAGAACTGCGAGAATTTTGAGTTTCTCAACCGCTTCTTACCTCCAAACTGCCATATCTCGCGAACGGATTGACGACTCTCAATAATTTCTGTTGCACCGGAAAGTACAAACTCGCCCGATTACAACGGTATGTGTACTTTTCCCCTAGGCCATTCTAGTTATTCGTTTCGAGCATCAGAACTGCGAAAATGTTGAGTTTCTCAACCGTTTCTTACATCCAAACTGCCATATCTCGCGAACGGATTGACGAATCCGCAGAATTGATGTTGCATCTGAAAGTAGAAACTCGCCCGATTACAACGGTATGTGTAGTTTTCCCCCTAGGCCATTCTAGTTATTCGTTTCGAGCATCAGAACTGCGAAAATTTTGAGTTTCACAACCGTTTCTTACCTCCAAACCGCCATTTCTCGCGAACGGATGACGAGTCCGAATAATTTCTGTTGCACCTGAAAGTACAAACTCGCCCGATTACAACGGTATGTGTACTTTTCCACTAGGCCATTCTAGTTATTCCTTTCGTGCGTCAGAACTGCGAAATTGTTGAGTTTCTCAACCGTTTCTTACGTCCAAACTGCCATATCTCGCGAACGGATTGACGAATCCGAATAATTTCTGTTGCATCTGAAAGTAGACACTCGCCCGATTACAACGGTATTTGTACTTTTCCCCTAGGTCAATCTAGTTATTCGTTTCAAGCATCAGAACTGCGAGAATTTTGAGTTTCTCAACCGTTTCTTACCTCCAAACTGCCATATCTCGCGAACGGATTGAAGAATCCGAATAATTTCTGTTGCATCTGAAAGTAGAAACTCGCCCGATAACAACGCTATTTGTACTTTTCCCCTAGGCCATTCTAGTTATTCGTTTCGAGCATCAGAACTGCGAAAATTTTGAGTTTCTCAACTGTTTCTTCCCTCCAAACTGCCATATCTCGCGAACGGAGTGACGAATCCCCAAAATTTCTGTTGCATCTGAAAGTAGAAACTCGCCCGATTACAACGGTATGTGTGTTTTTCCCCTAGGCCATTCTACTTATTCATTTCGAGCATCAGAACGGCGAAAATATTGTGTTTTCCAAACGTTTCTTACCTCCAAACTGCCATATCTCGCGAACGGATTGACGAATCCGAATAATTTCTGTTGCATCTGAAAGTAAAAACTCGCCCGATTACAACGGTATGTATACTTTTCCCCTAGGCCATTCTAGTTATTCGTTTCGACCATCAGAACTGCGAAAATTTTGAGTTTCTCAACCGTTTCCTCCTTCCAAACCATATCTCGCGAACGGATTGACGAATCCTGAAAATTTCTATTGCATCTGAAAGTTGAAACTCGCCCGATTACAACGGTATGTGTACTTTTCCCCTAGGGCGAATCTAGTTATTCGTTTCGAGCATCAGAACTGCGAAAATTTTGAGTTTCTCAACCGTTTCTTACGTCCAAACTGCCATATCTCGCGAACGGATTGACGACTCCGAATAATTTCTGTTGCATCTGAAAGTAGAAACTCGTCCGATTACAACGGTGTGTGTACTTTTCCCCTAGGCCAATCTAGTTATTCGTTTCGAGCATCAGAACTGCGAAAATATTGAGTTTCTCAACCGTTTCTTACGTCCAAACTGCCATATCTCGCGAACGGATTGACGAATCCGAATAATTTCTGTTGCATCTGAAAGTAGAAACTCGCCCGATAACAACAGTATGTGTACTTTTCCCCTAGGCCATTCTAGTTATTCGTTTCGAGCATCAGAACTGCGAAAATTTTGAGTTTCTCAACCGTTTCTTACCTCCAAACTGCCATATCTCGCGAACCGATTGACGAATCCGAATAATTTCTGTTGCATCTGAAAGTAGAAACTCGTCCGATTACAACGGTGTGTGTACTTTTCCCCTGGGCCTTTCTAGTTATTCGTTTCGAGCATCAGTACTGCGAAAATTTTGAGTTTCTCAACCGTTTCTTACCTCCAAGCTGCCATATCTCGCGAACATTTGACGAATCCGAATAATTTGTGTTTCATCTGAAAGTAGAAACTCGCCCGATTACAACGGTATGTGTACTTTTCCCCTAGACCAATCTAGTTATTCGTTTCGAGCATCAAAACTGCACAAATTTTGAGTTTCTCAACCGTTTCTTACCACCAAACTGCCACATCTCGCGAACGGATTGACGAATCCGAATAATTTCTGTTGCATCTGAAAGTAAAAATTCGCCCGAATATAACAGTATGTGTAGTTTTCCCCTAGGCCATTCTAGTTATTCGTTTCGAGCATCAGAACTGCGAAAATTTTGAGTTTCTCAACCGTTTCTTACTTCCAAACTGCCATATCTCGCGAACGGATTGACGAATCCGAATAATTTCTGTTGCATCTGAAAGTAGACACTCGCCCGATTACAACGGTATGTTTACTTTTCCCCTAGGCCATTCTAGTTATTCGTTTCGAGCATCAGAACTGCGAAAATGTTGAGTTTCTCAACCGTTTCTTACATCCAAACTGCCATATCTCGCGAACGGATTGACGAATCCGAATAATTTCTGTTGCATCTGAAAGTAGAAACTCGCCCGATTACAACGGTATGTATACTTTTCCCCTAGGCCATTCTAGTTATTCGTTTCGACCATCAGAACTGCGAAAATATTGAGTTTTTCAAACGTTTCTTACCTCCAAACTGCCATATCTCGCGAACGGATTGACGAATCCTGAAAATTTCTATTGCATCTGAAAGTTGAAACTCGCCCGATTACAACGGTGTGTGTACTTTTCCCCTAGGCGAATCTAGTTATTCGTTTCGAGCATCAGAACTGCGAAAATTTTGAGTTTCTCAACCGTTTCTTACGTCCAAACTGCCATATCTCGCGAACGGATTGACGACTCCGAATAATTTCTGTTGCATCTGAAAGTCGAAACTCGTCCGATTACAACGGTGTGTGTACTTTTCCCCTAGGCCAATCTAGTTATTCGTTTCGAGCATCAGAACTGCGAAAATTTTGAGTTTCTCAACCGTTTCTTACCTCCAAACTGCCATATCTCGCGAACCGATTGACGAATCCGAATAATTTCTGTTGCATCTGAAAGTAGAAACTCGTCCGATTACAACGGTGTGTGTACTTTTCCCCTGGGCCTTTCTAGTTATTCGTTTCGAGCATCAGTACTGCGAAAATTTTGAGTTTCTCAACCGTTTCTTACCTCCAAACTGCCATATCTCGCGAACATTTGACGAATCCGAATAATTTGTGTTTCATCTGAAAGTAGAAACTCGCCCGATTACAACGGTATGTGTACTTTTCCCCTAGACCAATCTAGTTATTCGTTTCGAGCATCAAAACTGCAAAAATTCTGAGTTTCTCAACCGTTTCTTACCACCAAACTGCCACATCTCGCGAACGGATTGACGAATCCGAATAATTTCTGTTGCATCTGAAAGTAAAAACTCGCCCGAATATA
Source organism: Ptiloglossa arizonensis (assembly GCF_051014685.1). Lineage (NCBI taxonomy): Eukaryota > Metazoa > Arthropoda > Insecta > Hymenoptera > Colletidae > Ptiloglossa > Ptiloglossa arizonensis. The sequence goes on from NW_027478496.1 coordinate 748,283, forward strand.
ATAGTATGTGTAGTTTTCCCCTAGGCCATTCTAGTTATTCGTTTCGAGCATCAGAACTGCGAAAATTTTGAGTTTCTCAACCGTTTCTTACTTCCAAACTGCCATATCTCGCGAACGGATTGACGAATCCGAATAATTTCTGTTGCATCTGAAAGTAGACACTCGCCCGATTACAACGGTATGTGTACTTTTCCCCTAGGCCATTCTAGTTATTCGTTTCGAGCATCAGAACTGCGAAAATGTTGAGTTTCTCAACCGTTTCTTACATCCAAACTGCCATATCTCGCGAACGGATTGACGAATCCGAATAATTTCTGTTGCATCTGAAAGTAGAAACTCGCCGGATTTCAACTGTTTGCGTACTTTTCCCCTAGGCTATTCTAGTTATTCGTTTCGAGCATCAGAACTGCGAGAATTTTGAGTTTCTCAACCGCTTCTTACCTCCAAACTGCCATATCTCGCGAACGGATTGACGACTCTCAATAATTTCTGTTGCATCTGAAAGTAGAAACTCGCCCGATTGCAACGCTATGTGTACTTTTCCCCTAGGCCATTCTAGTTATTCGTTTCGACCATCAGAACTGCGAAAATTTTGAGTATCTCAACTGTTTCTTCCCTCCAAACTGCCATATCTCGCGAACGGATTGACGAATCCGCAGAATTGATGTTGCATCTGAAAGTAGAAACTCGCCCGATTATAACAGTATGTGTAGTTTTCCCCTAGGCCATTCTAGTTATTCGTTTCGAGCATCAGAACTGCGAAAATTTTGAGTTTCACAACCGTTTCTTACCTCCAAACCGCCATATCTCGCGAACGGATGACGAGTCCGAATAATTTCTGTTGCACCTGAAAGTACAAACTCGCCCGATTACAACGGTATGTGTACTTTTCCACTAGGCCATTCTAGTTATTCCTTTCGTGCGTCAGAACTGCGAAATTGTTGAGTTTCTCAACCGTTTCTTACGTCCAAACTGCCATATCTCGCGAACGGATTGACGAATCCGAATAATTTCTGTTACATCTGAAAGTAGAATCTCGCCGGAATACAACTGTATGTATACTTTTCCCCTAGGCCATTCTAGTTATTCCTTTCGAGCATCAGAACTGCGAAAATGTTGAGTTTCTCAACCGTTTCTTACCTCTAAACTGCCATATCTCGCGAACGGATTGACGAATCCGAATAATTTCTGTTGCATCTGAAAGTAGAAACTCGCCGGATTTCAACTGTATGCGTACTTTTCCCCTAGGCCATTCTAGTTATTCGTTTCGAGCATCAGAACTGCGAGAATTTTGAGTTTCTCAACCGCTTCTTACCTCCAAACTGCCATATCTCGCGAACGGATTGACGACTCTCAATAATTTCTGTTGCATCTGAAAGTAGAAACTCGCCCGATTGCAACGCTATGTGTACATTTCCCCTAGGCCATTCTAGTTATTCGTTTCGAGCATCAGAACTGCGAAAATTTTGAGTTTCTCAACTGTTTCTTCCCTCCAAACTGCCATATCTCGCGAACGGATTGACGAATCCCCAAAATTTCTGTCGCATCTGAAAGTAGAAACACGTCCGATTACAACGGTGTGTGTACTTTTCCCCTGGGCCTTTCTAGTTATTCGTTTCGAGCATCAGTACTGCGAAAATTTTGAGTTTCTCAACCGTTTCTTACCTCCAAACTGCCATATCTCGCGAACATTTGACGAATCCGAATAATTTCTGTTTCATCTGAAATTAGAAACTCGCCCGATTACAACGGTATGTGTACTTTTCCCCTAGACCAATCTAGTTATTCGTTTCGAGCATCAAAACTGCAAAAATTTTGAGTTTCTCAACCGTTTCTTACCACCAAACTGCCACATCTCGCGAACGGATTGACGAATCCGAATAATTTCTGTTGCATCTGAAAGTAAAAACTCGCCCGAATATAACAGTATGTGTAGTTTTCCCCTAGGCCATTCTAGTTATTCGTTTCGAGCATCAGAACTGCGAAAATTTTGAGTTTCTCAACCGTTTCTTACTTCCAAACTGCCATATCTCGCGAACGGATTGACGAATCCGAATAATTTCTGTTGCATCTGAAAGTAGACACTCGCCCGATTACAACGGTATGTGTACTTTTCCCCTAGGCCATTCTAGTTATTCGTTTCGAGCATCAGAACTGCGAAAATGTTGAGTTTCTCAACCGTTTCTTACATCCAAACTGCCATATCTCGCGAACGGATTGACGAATCCGAATAATTTCTGTCGCATCTGAAAGTAGAAACTCGCCGGATTTCAACTGTTTGCGTACTTTTCCCCTAGGCTATTCTAGTTATTCGTTTCGAGCATCAGAACTGCCAGAATTTTGAGTTTCTCAACCGCTTCTTACCTCCAAACTGCCATATCTCGCGAACGGATTGACGACTCTCAATAATTTCTGTTGTATCTGAAAGTAGAAACTCGCCCGATTGCAACGCTATGTGTACTTTTCCCCTAGGCCATTCTAGTTATTCGTTTCGACCATCAGAACTGCGAAAATTTTGAGTATCTCAACTGTTTCTTCCCTCCAAACTGCCATATCTCGCGAACGGATTGACGAATCCGCAGAATTGATGTTGCATCTGAAAGTAGAAACTCGCCCGATTATAACAGTATGTGTAGTTTTCCCCTAGGCCATTCTAGTTATTCGTTTCGAGCATCAGAACTGCGAAAATTTTGAGTTTCTCAACCGTTTCTTACCTCCAAACTGCCATATCTCGCGAACGGATGACGAATCCGAATAATTTCTGTTGCACCTGAAAGTACAAACTCGCCCGATTACAACGGTATGTGTACTTTTCCACTAGGCCATTCTAGTTATTCCTTTCGTGCGTCAGAACTGCGAAATTGTTGAGTTTCTCAACCGTTTCTTACGTCCAAACTGCCATATCTCGCGAACGGATTGACGAATCCGAATAATTTCTGTTGCATCTGAAAGTAGACACCCGCCCGATTACAACGGTATGTGTACTTTTCCCCTAGGCCATTCTAGTTATTCGTTTCGAGCATCAGACCTGCGAAAATGTTGAGTTTCTCAACCGTTTCTTACCTCCAAACTGCCATATCTAGCGAACGGATTGACGAATCCGAATAATTTCTGTTGCATCTGAAAGCAGAATCTCGCCGGAATACAACTGTATGTATACTTTTCCACTAGGCCATTCTAGTTATTCCTTTCGAGCATCAGAACTGCGAAAATGTTTAGTTTCTCATCCGTTTCTTTCCTCCAAACTGCCATATCTCGCGAACGGATTGACGAATCCGAATAATTTCTGTTGCATCTGAAAGTAGAAACTCGCCGGATTTCAACTGTATGCGTACTTTTCCCCTAGGCCATTCTAGTTATTCGTTTCGAGCATCAGAACTGCGAGAATTTTGAGTTTCTCAACCGCTTCTTACCTCCAAACTGCCATATCTCGCGAACGGATTGACGACTCTCAATAATTTCTGTTGCATCTGAAAGTAGAAACTCGCCCGATTGCAACGTTATGTGTACTTTTCCCCTAGGCCATTCTAGTTATTCGTTTCGAGCATCAGAACTGCGAAAATTTTGAGTTTCTCAACTGTTTCTTCCCTCCAAACTGCCATATCTCGCGAACGGATTGACGAATCCCCAAAATTTCTGTTGCATCTGAAAGTAGAAACTCGCCCGATTACAACGGTATGGGTGCTTTTCACCTAGGCCATTCTAGTTATTCGTTTCGAGCATCAGAACTGCGAAAATGTTGAGTTTCTCAAACGTTTCTTACGTCCAAACTGCCATATCTCGCGAACGGATTGACGAATCCGAATAATTTCTGTTGCATCTGAAAGTAGACACCCGCCCGATTACAACGGTATGTGTACTTTTCCCCTAGGCCATTCTAGTTATTCGTTTCGAGCATCAGAACTGCGAAAATGTTGAGTTTCTCAACCGTTTCTTACCTCCAAACTGCCATATCTCGCGAACGGATTGACGAATCCGAATAATTTCTGTTGCATCTGAAAGTAGAAACTCGCCGGATTTCAACTGTATGCGTACTTTTCCCCTAGGCTATTCTAGTTATTCGTTTCGAGCATCAGAACTGCGAAAATGTTGAGTTTCTCAACCGTTTCTTACCTCCAAACTGCCAAATCTCGCGAACGGATTGACGAATCCGAATAATTTCTGTTGCATCTGAAAGTAGAAACTCGCCCGGTTACAACGGTATGTGTACTTTTCCCCTAGGCCATTCTAGTTATTCGTTTCGAGCATCAGAACTGCGTAAATTTTGAGTTTCTCAACTGTTTCTTACCTCCAAACTGCCATATCTCGCGAAAGGATTGACGAATTCGAATAATTTCTGTTGCAACTGAAAGTAGAAACTCGCTCGATTACAACGGTGTGTGTACTTTTCCCCTAGGCCTTTCTAGTTATTCGTTTCGAGCATCAGAACTGCGAAAATTTTGAGTTTCTCAACCGTTTCTTACGTCCAAACTGCCATATCTCGCGAACGGATTGACGAATCCGAATAATTTCTGTTGCATCTGAAAGTAGACACCCGCCCGATTACAACGGTATGTGTACTTTTCCCCTAGGCCGTTCTAGTTATTCGTTTCGAGCATCAGAACTGCGAAAATGTTGAGTTTCTCAACTGTTTCTTCCCTCCAAACTGCCATATCTCGCGAACGGATTGACGAATCCCCAAAATTTCTGTTGCATCTGAAAGTAGAAACTCGCCCGATTACAACGGTATGGGTGCTTTTCCCCTAGGCCATTCTAGTTATTCGTTTCGAGCATCAGAACTGCGAAAATTTTGAGTTTCTCAACTGTTTCTTCCCTCCAAACTGCCATATCTCGCGAACGGATTGACGAATCCCCAAAATTTCTGTTGCATCTGAAAGTAGAAACTCGCCCGATAACAACGGTATGGGTGCTTTGCCCCTAGGCCATTCTAGTTATTCGTTTCGAGCATCAGAACTGGGAAAATGTTGAGTTTCTCAACCGTTTCTTACCTCCAAACTGCCATATCTCGCGAACGGATTGACGAATCCGAATAATTTCTGTTGCATCTGAAAGTAGAAACTCGCCGGATTTCAACTGTGTGCGTACTTTTCCCCTAGGCCATTCAATTTATTCGTTTCGAGCATCAGAACTGCGAAAATATTGAGTTTTTCACACGTTTCTTACCTCCAAACTGCCATATCTCGCGAACGGATTGACGAATCCGAATAATTTCTGTTGCATCTGAAAGTAGAAACTCGCCCGGTTACAACGGTATGTGTACTTTTCCCCTAGGCCATTCTAGTTATTCGTTTCGAGCATCAGAACTGCGTAAATTTTGAGTTTCTCAACTGTTTCTTACCTCCAAACTGCCATATCTCGCGAAAGGATTGACGAATTCGAATAATTTCTGTTGCAACTGAAAGTAGAAACTCGCTCGATTACAACGGTGTGTGTACTTTTCCCCTAGGCCTTTCTAGTTATTCGTTTCGAGCATCAGAACTGCGAAAATTTTGAGTTTCTCAACCGTTTCTTACCTCCAAACTGCCATATCTCGCGAACGGATTGACGAATCCGAATAATTTCTGTTGCATCTGTAAGTAGAAACTCGCCCGATTACAACGCTATTTGTACTTTTCCCCTAGGCCATTCTAGTTATTCGTTTCGAGCATCAGAACTGCGAAAATTTTGAGTTTCTCAACTGTTTCTTCCCTCCAAACTGCCATATCTCGCGAACGGATTGACGAATCCCCAAAATTTCTGTTGCATCTGAAAGTAGAAACTCGCCCGATTACAACGGTATGGGTGCTTTTCCCCTAGGCCATACTAGTTATTCGTTTCGAGCATCAGAACTGCGAAAATGTTGAGTTTCTCAACCGTTTCTTACCTCCAAACTGCCATATCTCGCGAACGGATTGACGAATCCGAATAATTTCTGTTGCATCTGAAAGTAGAAACTCGCCGGATTTCAACTGTATGCGTACTTTTCCCCTAGGCCATTCTAGTTATTCGTTTCGAGCATCAGAACTGCGAAAATGTTGAGTTTCTCAACCGTTTCTTACCTCCAAACTGCCATATCTCGCGAACGGATTGACGAATCCGAATAATTTCTGTTGCATCTGAAAGTAGAAACTCGCCGGATTTCAACTGTATGCGTACTTTTCCCCTAGGCCATTCTAGTTATTCGTTTCGAGCATCAGAACTGCGAAAATGTTGAGTTTCTCAACCGTTTCTTACCTCCAAACTGCCATATCTCGCGAACGGATTGACGAATCCGAATAATTTCTGTTGCATCTGAAAGTAGAAACTCGCCGGATTTCAACTGTATGCGTACTTTTCCCCTAGGCCATTCTAGTTATTCGTTTCGAGCATCAGAACTGCGAAAATATTGAGTTTTTCACACGTTTCTTACATCCAAACTGCCATATCTCGCGAACGGATTGTTGAATCCGAATAATTTCTGTTGCATCTGAAAGTAGAAACTCGCCCGATTACAACGGTATGTGTACTTTTCCCCTAGGCCATTCTAGTTATTCGTTTCGAGCATCAGAACTGCGTAAATTTTGAGTTTCTCAACTGTTTCTTACCTCCAAACTGCCATATCTCGCGAACGGATTGACGAATCCGAATAATTTCTGTTGCATCTGAAAGTAGACACCCGCCCGATTACAACGGTATGTGTACTTTTCCCCTAGACCATTCTAGTTATTCGTTTCGAGCATCAGAACTGCGAAAATGTTGAGTTTCTCAACCGTTTCTTACCTCCAAACTGCCATATCTAGCGAACGGATTGACGAATCCGAATAATTTCTGTTGCATCTGAAAGTAGAAACTCGCCGGATTACAAATGTATGTATACTTTTCCCCTAGGCCATTCTAGTTATTCCTTTCGAGCATCAGAACTGCGAAAATGTAGAGTTTCTCAACCGTTTCTTACCTCCAAACTGCCATATCTCGCGAACGGATTGACGAAACCGAATAATTTCTGTTGCATCTGAAAGTAGAAACTCGCCGGATTTCAACTGTATGCGTACTTTTCCCCTAGGCCATTCTAGTTATTCGTTTCGAGCATCAGAACTGCGAGAATTTTAAGTTTCTCAACCGCTTCTTACCTCCAAACTGCCATATCTCGCGAACGGATTGACGACTCTCAATAATTTCTGTTGCATCTGAAAGTAGAAACTCGCCCGATTGCAACGCTATGTGTACTTTTCCCCTAGGCCATTCTAGTTATTCGTTTCGAGCATCAGAACTGCGAAAATTTTGAGTTTCTCAACCGTTTCTTACCTCCAAACTGCCATATCTCGCGAACGGATTGACGAATCCGAAAAATTTCTGTTGCATCTGTAAGTAGAAACTCGCCCGATTACAACGCTATTTGTACTTTTCCCCTAGGCCATTCTTGTTATTCGTTTCGAGCATCAGAACTGCGAAAATTTTGAGTTTCTCAACTGTTTCTTCCCTCCAAACTGCCATATCTCGCGAACGGATTGACGAATCCCCAAAATTTCTGTTGCATCTGAAAGTAGAAACTCGCCCGATTACAACGGTATGTGTACTTTTCCCCTAGGCCATTCTAGTTAATCGTTTCGAGCATCAGAACTGCGTAAATTTTGAGTTTCTCAACTGTTTCTTACCTCCAAACTGCCATATCTAGCGAACGGATTGACGAATCCGAATAATTTCTGTTGCATCTGAAAGTAGAAACTCGCCGGATTACAACTGTATGTATACTTTTCCCCTAGGCCATTCTAGTTATTCGTTTCGAGCATCAGAACTGCGCGAATTTTGAGTTTCTCAACCGCTTCTTACCTCCAAACTGCCATATCTCGCGAACGGATTGACGACTCTCAATAATTTCTGTTGCATCTGAAAGTAGAAACTCGCCGGATTTCAACTGTATGCGTACTTTTCCCCTAGGCCATTCTAGTTGTTCGTGTCGAGCATCAGAACTGCGAAAATTTTGAGTTTCTCAACCGTTTCTTACGTCCAAACTGCCATATCTCGCGAACGGATTAACGAATCCGAATAATTTCTGTTGCATCTGAAAGTAGACACCCGCCCGATTACAACGGTATGTGTACTTTTCCCCTAGGCCATTCTAGTTATTCGTTTCGAGCATCAGAACTGCGAAAATGTTGAGTTTCTCAACCGTTTCTTACCTCCAAACTGCCATATCTAGCGAACGGATTGACGAATCCGAATAATTTCTGTTGCATCTGAAAGTAGAAACTCGCCGGATTACAACTGTATGTATACTTTTCCCCTAGGCCATTCTAGTTATTCGTTTCGAGCATCAGAACTGCGCGAATTTTGAGTTTCTCAACCGCTTCTTACCTCCAAACTGCCATATCTCGCGAACGGATTGACGACTCTCAATAATTTCTGTTGCATCTGAAAGTAGAAACTCGCCCGATTGCAACGCTATGTGTACTTTTCCCCTAGGCCATTCTAGTTATTCGTTTCGAGCATCAGAACTGCGAAAATTTTGAGTTTCTCAACCGTTTCTTACCTCCAAACTGCCACATCTCGCGAACGGATTGACGAATCCGAATAATTTCTGTTGCATCTGAAAGTAGAAACTCGCCGGATTACAACTGTATGTATACTTTTCCCCTAGGCCATTCTAGTTATTCCTTTCGAGCATCAGAACTGCGAAAATGTTGAGTTTCTCAACCGTTTCTTACATCCAAACTGCCATATCTCGCGAACGGATTGACGAAACCGAATAATTTCTGTTGCATCTGAAAGTAGAAACTCGCCGGATTTCAACTGTATGCGTACTATTCCCCTAGGCCATTCTAGTTATTCGTTTCGAGCATCAGAACTGCCAGAATTTTGAGTTTCTCAACCGCTTCTTACCTCCAAACTGCCATATCTCGCGAACGGATTGACGACTCTCAATAATTTCTGTTGCATCTGAAAGTAGAAACTCGCCCGATTGCAACGCTATGTGTACTTTTCCCCTAGGCCATTCTAGTTATTCGTTTCGAGCATCAGAACTGCGAAAATTTTGAGTTTCTCAACCGTTTCTTACCTCCAAACTGCCATATCTCGCGAACGGATTGACGAATCCGAAAAATTTCTGTTGCATCTGTAAGTAGAAACTCGCCCGATTACAACGCTATTTGTACTTTTCCCCTAGGCCATTCTTGTTATTCGTTTCGAGCATCAGAACTGCGAAAATTTTGAGTTTCTCAACTGTTTCTTCCCTCCAAACTGCCATATCTCGCGAACGGATTGACGAATCCCCAAAATTTCTGTTGCATCTGAAAGTAGAAACTCGCCCGATTACAACGGTATGTGTACTTTTCCCCTAGGCCATTCTAGTTAATCGTTTCGAGCATCAGAACTGCGTAAATTTTGAGTTTCTCAACTGTTTCTTACCTCCAAACTGCCATATCTAGCGAACGGATTGACGAATCCGAATAATTTCTGTTGCATCTGAAAGTAGAAACTCGCCGGATTACAACTGTATGTATACTTTTCCCCTAGGCCATTCTAGTTATTCGTTTCGAGCATCAGAACTGCGCGAATTTTGAGTTTCTCAACCGCTTCTTACCTCCAAACTGCCATATCTCGCGAACGGATTGACGACTCTCAATAATTTCTGTTGCATCTGAAAGTAGAAACTCGCCGGATTTCAACTGTATGCGTACTTTTCCCCTAGGCCATTCTAGTTGTTCGTGTCGAGCATCAGAACTGCGAAAATTTTGAGTTTCTCAACCGTTTCTTACGTCCAAACTGCCATATCTCGCGAACGGATTAACGAATCCGAATAATTTCTGTTGCATCTGAAAGTAGACACCCGCCCGATTACAACGGTATGTGTACTTTTCCCCTAGGCCATTCTAGTTATTCGTTTCGAGCATCAGAACTGCGAAAATGTTGAGTTTCTCAACCGTTTCTTACCTCCAAACTGCCATATCTAGCGAACGGATTGACGAATCCGAATAATTTCTGTTGCATCTGAAAGTAGAAACTCGCCGGATTACAACTGTATGTATACTTTTCCCCTAGGCCATTCTAGTTATTCGTTTCGAGCATCAGAACTGCGCGAATTTTGAGTTTCTCAACCGCTTCTTACCTCCAAACTGCCATATCTCGCGAACGGATTGACGACTCTCAATAATTTCTGTTGCATCTGAAAGTAGAAACTCGCCGGATTTCAACTGTATGCGTACTTTTCCCCTAGGCCATTCTAGTTGTTCGTGTCGAGCATCAGAACTGCGAAAATTTTGAGTTTCTCAACCGTTTCTTACGTCCAAACTGCCATATCTCGCGAACGGATTAACGAATCCGAATAATTTCTGTTGCATCTGAAAGTAGACACCCGCCCGATTACAACGGTATGTGTACTTTTCCCCTAGGCCATTCTAGTTATTCGTTTCGAGCATCAGAACTGCGAAAATGTTGAGTTTCTCAACCGTTTCTTACCTCCAAACTGCCATATCTAGCGAACGGATTGACGAATCCGAATAATTTCTGTTGCATCTGAAAGTAGAAACTCGCCGGATTACAACTGTATGTATACTTTTCCCCTAGGCCATTCTAGTTATTCGTTTCGAGCATCAGAACTGCGCGAATTTTGAGTTTCTCAACCGCTTCTTACCTCCAAACTGCCATATCTCGCGAACGGATTGACGACTCTCAATAATTTCTGTTGCATCTGAAAGTAGAAACTCGCCCGATTGCAACGCTATGTGTACTTTTCCCCTAGGCCATTCTAGTTATTCGTTTCGAGCATCAGAACTGCGAAAATTTTGAGTTTCTCAACCGTTTCTTACCTCCAAACTGCCACATCTCGCGAACGGATTGACGAATCCGAATAATTTCTGTTGCATCTGAAAGTAGAAACTCGCCGGATTACAACTGTATGTATACTTTTCCCCTAGGCCATTCTAGTTATTCCTTTCGAGCATCAGAACTGCGAAAATGTTGAGTTTCTCAACCGTTTCTTACATCCAAACTGCCATATCTCGCGAACGGATTGACGAAACCGAATAATTTCTGTTGCATCTGAAAGTAGAAACTCGCCGGATTTCAACTGTATGCGTACTATTCCCCTAGGCCATTCTAGTTATTCGTTTCGAGCATCAGAACTGCCAGAATTTTGAGTTTCTCAACCGCTTCTTACCTCCAAACTGCCATATCTCGCGAACGGATTGACGACTCTCAATAATTTCTGTTGCATCTGAAAGTAGAAACTCGCCCGATTGCAACGCTATGTGTACTTTTCCCCTAGGCCATTCTAGTTATTCGTTTCGAGCATCAGAACTGCGAAAATTTTGAGTTTCTCAACCGTTTCTTACCTCCAAACTGCCATATCTCGCGAACGGATTGACGAATCCGAAAAATTTCTGTTGCATCTGTAAGTAGAAACTCGCCCGATTACAACGCTATTTGTACTTTTCCCCTAGGCCATTCTTGTTATTCGTTTCGAGCATCAGAACTGCGAAAATTTTGAGTTTCTCAACTGTTTCTTCCCTCCAAACTGCCATATCTCGCGAACGGATTGACGAATCCCCAAAATTTCTGTTGCATCTGAAAGTAGAAACTCGCCCGATTACAACGGTATGTGTACTTTTCCCCTAGGCCATTCTAGTTAATCGTTTCGAGCATCAGAACTGCGTAAATTTTGAGTTTCTCAACTGTTTCTTACCTCCAAACTGCCATATCTAGCGAACGGATTGACGAATCCGAATAATTTCTGTTGCATCTGAAAGTAGAAACTCGCCGGATTACAACTGTATGTATACTTTTCCCCTAGGCCATTCTAGTTATTCGTTTCGAGCATCAGAACTGCGCGAATTTTGAGTTTCTCAACCGCTTCTTACCTCCAAACTGCCATATCTCGCGAACGGATTGACGACTCTCAATAATTTCTGTTGCATCTGAAAGTAGAAACTCGCCGGATTTCAACTGTATGCGTACTTTTCCCCTAGGCCATTCTAGTTGTTCGTGTCGAGCATCAGAACTGCGAAAATTTTGAGTTTCTCAACCGTTTCTTACGTCCAAACTGCCATATCTCGCGAACGGATTAACGAATCCGAATAATTTCTGTTGCATCTGAAAGTAGACACCCGCCCGATTACAACGGTATGTGTACTTTTCCCCTAGGCCATTCTAGTTATTCGTTTCGAGCATCAGAACTGCGAAAATGTTGAGTTTCTCAACCGTTTCTTACCTCCAAACTGCCATATCTAGCGAACGGATTGACGAATCCGAATAATTTCTGTTGCATCTGAAAGTAGAAACTCGCCGGATTACAACTGTATGTATACTTTTCCCCTAGGCCATTCTAGTTATTCGTTTCGAGCATCAGAACTGCGCGAATTTTGAGTTTCTCAACCGCTTCTTACCTCCAAACTGCCATATCTCGCGAACGGATTGACGACTCTCAATAATTTCTGTTGCATCTGAAAGTAGAAACTCGCCCGATTGCAACGCTATGTGTACTTTTCCCCTAGGCCATTCTAGTTATTCGTTTCGAGCATCAGAACTGCGAAAATTTTGAGTTTCTCAACCGTTTCTTACCTCCAAACTGCCACATCTCGCGAACGGATTGACGAATCCGAATAATTTCTGTTGCATCTGAAAGTAGAAACTCGCCGGATTACAACTGTATGTATACTTTTCCCCTAGGCCATTCTAGTTATTCCTTTCGAGCATCAGAACTGCGAAAATGTTGAGTTTCTCAACCGTTTCTTACATCCAAACTGCCATATCTCGCGAACGGATTGACGAAACCGAATAATTTCTGTTGCATCTGAAAGTAGAAACTCGCCGGATTTCAACTGTATGCGTACTATTCCCCTAGGCCATTCTAGTTATTCGTTTCGAGCATCAGAACTGCCAGAATTTTGAGTTTCTCAACCGCTTCTTACCTCCAAACTGCCATATCTCGCGAACGGATTGACGACTCTCAATAATTTCTGTTGCATCTGAAAGTAGAAACTCGCCCGATTGCAACGCTATGTGTACTTTTCCCCTAGGCCATTCTAGTTATTCGTTTCGAGCATCAGAACTGCGAAAATTTTGAGTTTCTCAACCGTTTCTTACCTCCAAACTGCCATATCTCGCGAACGGATTGACGAATCCGAAAAATTTCTGTTGCATCTGTAAGTAGAAACTCGCCCGATTACAACGCTATTTGTACTTTTCCCCTAGACCATTCTAGTTATTCGTTTCGAGCATCAGAACTGCGAAAATGTTGAGTTTCTCAACCGTTTCTTACCTCCAAACTGCCATATCTAGCGAACGGATTGACGAATCCGAATAATTTCTGCTGCATCTGAAAGTAGAAACTCGCCGGATTACAACTGTATGTATACTTTTCCCCTAGGCCATTCTAGTTATTCCTTTCGAGCATCAGAACTGCGAAAATGTTGAGTTTCTCAACCGTTTCTTACCTCCAAACTGCCATATCTCGCGAACGGATTGACGAAACCGAATAATTTCTGTTGCATCTGAAAGTAGAAACTCGCCGGATTTCAACTGTATGCGTACTATTCCCCTAGGCCATTCTAGTTATTCGTTTCGAGCATCAGAACTGCCAGAATTTTGAGTTTCTCAACCGCTTCTTACCTCCAAACTGCCATATCTCGCGAACGGATTGACGACTCTCAATAATTTCTGTTGCATCTGAAAGTAGAAACTCGCCCGATTGCAACGCTATGTGTACTTTTCCCCTAGGCCATTCTAGTTATTCGTTTCGAGCATCAGAACTGCGAAAATTTTGAGTTTCTCAACCGTTTCTTACCTCCAAACTGCCATATCTCGCGAACGGATTGACGAATCCGAAAAATTTCTGTTGCATCTGTAAGTAGAAACTCGCCCGATTACAACGCTATTTGTACTTTTCCCCTAGGCCATTCTTGTTATTCGTTTCGAGCATCAGAACTGCGAAAATTTTGAGTTTCTCAACTGTTTCTTCCCTCCAAACTGCCATATCTCGCGAACGGATTGACGAATCCCCAAAATTTCTGTTGCATCTGAAAGTAGAAACTCGCCCGATTACAACGGTATGTGTACTTTTCCCCTAGGCCATTCTAGTTAATCGTTTCGAGCATCAGAACTGCGTAAATTTTGAGTTTCTCAACTGTTTCTTACCTCCAAACTGCCATATCTAGCGAACGGATTGACGAATCCGAATAATTTCTGTTGCATCTGAAAGTAGAAACTCGCCGGATTACAACTGTATGTATACTTTTCCCCTAGGCCATTCTAGTTATTCGTTTCGAGCATCAGAACTGCGCGAATTTTGAGTTTCTCAACCGCTTCTTACCTCCAAACTGCCATATCTCGCGAACGGATTGACGACTCTCAATAATTTCTGTTGCATCTGAAAGTAGAAACTCGCCGGATTTCAACTGTATGCGTACTTTTCCCCTAGGCCATTCTAGTTGTTCGTGTCGAGCATCAGAACTGCGAAAATTTTGAGTTTCTCAACCGTTTCTTACGTCCAAACTGCCATATCTCGCGAACGGATTAACGAATCCGAATAATTTCTGTTGCATCTGAAAGTAGACACCCGCCCGATTACAACGGTATGTGTACTTTTCCCCTAGGCCATTCTAGTTATTCGTTTCGAGCATCAGAACTGCGAAAATGTTGAGTTTCTCAACCGTTTCTTACCTCCAAACTGCCATATCTAGCGAACGGATTGACGAATCCGAATAATTTCTGTTGCATCTGAAAGTAGAAACTCGCCGGATTACAACTGTATGTATACTTTTCCCCTAGGCCATTCTAGTTATTCGTTTCGAGCATCAGAACTGCGCGAATTTTGAGTTTCTCAACCGCTTCTTACCTCCAAACTGCCATATCTCGCGAACGGATTGACGACTCTCAATAATTTCTGTTGCATCTGAAAGTAGAAACTCGCCCGATTGCAACGCTATGTGTACTTTTCCCCTAGGCCATTCTAGTTATTCGTTTCGAGCATCAGAACTGCGAAAATTTTGAGTTTCTCAACCGTTTCTTACCTCCAAACTGCCACATCTCGCGAACGGATTGACGAATCCGAATAATTTCTGTTGCATCTGAAAGTAGAAACTCGCCGGATTACAACTGTATGTATACTTTTCCCCTAGGCCATTCTAGTTATTCCTTTCGAGCATCAGAACTGCGAAAATGTTGAGTTTCTCAACCGTTTCTTACATCCAAACTGCCATATCTCGCGAACGGATTGACGAAACCGAATAATTTCTGTTGCATCTGAAAGTAGAAACTCGCCGGATTTCAACTGTATGCGTACTATTCCCCTAGGCCATTCTAGTTATTCGTTTCGAGCATCAGAACTGCCAGAATTTTGAGTTTCTCAACCGCTTCTTACCTCCAAACTGCCATATCTCGCGAACGGATTGACGACTCTCAATAATTTCTGTTGCATCTGAAAGTAGAAACTCGCCCGATTGCAACGCTATGTGTACTTTTCCCCTAGGCCATTCTAGTTATTCGTTTCGAGCATCAGAACTGCGAAAATTTTGAGTTTCTCAACCGTTTCTTACCTCCAAACTGCCATATCTCGCGAACGGATTGACGAATCCGAAAAATTTCTGTTGCATCTGTAAGTAGAAACTCGCCCGATTACAACGCTATTTGTACTTTTCCCCTAGACCATTCTAGTTATTCGTTTCGAGCATCAGAACTGCGAAAATGTTGAGTTTCTCAACCGTTTCTTACCTCCAAACTGCCATATCTAGCGAACGGATTGACGAATCCGAATAATTTCTGCTGCATCTGAAAGTAGAAACTCGCCGGATTACAACTGTATGTATACTTTTCCCCTAGGCCATTCTAGTTATTCCTTTCGAGCATCAGAACTGCGAAAATGTTGAGTTTCTCAACCGTTTCTTACCTCCAAACTGCCATATCTCGCGAACGGATTGACGAAACCGAATAATTTCTGTTGCATCTGAAAGTAGAAACTCGCCGGATTTCAACTGTATGCGTACTATTCCCCTAGGCCATTCTAGTTATTCGTTTCGAGCATCAGAACTGCCAGAATTTTGAGTTTCTCAACCGCTTCTTACCTCCAAACTGCCATATCTCGCGAACGGATTGACGACTCTCAATAATTTCTGTTGCATCTGAAAGTAGAAACTCGCCCGATTGCAACGCTATGTGTACTTTTCCCCTAGGCCATTCTAGTTATTCGTTTCGAGCATCAGAACTGCGAAAATTTTGAGTTTCTCAACCGTTTCTTACCTCCAAACTGCCATATCTCGCGAACGGATTGACGAATCCGAATAATTTCTGTTGCATCTGTAAGTAGAAACTCGCCCGATTACAACGCTATTTGTACTTTTCCCCTAGGCCATTCTTGTTATTCGTTTCGAGCATCAGAACTGCGAAAATTTTGAGTTTCTCAACTGTTTCTTCCCTCCAAACTGCCATATCTCGCGAACGGATTGACGAATCCCCAAAATTTCTGTTGCATCTGAAAGTAGAAACTCGCCCGATTACAACGGTATGTGTACTTTTCCCCTAGGCCATTCTAGTTAATCGTTTCGATTATCAGAACTGCGTAAATTTTGAGTTTCTCAACTGTTTCTTACCTCCAAACTGCCATATCTAGCGAACGGATTGACGAATCCGAATAATTTCTGTTGCATCTGAAAGTAGAAACTCGCCGGATTACAACTGTATGTATACTTTTCCCCTAGGCCATTCTAGTTATTCGTTTCGAGCATCAGAACTGCGCGAATTTTGAGTTTCTCAACCGCTTCTTACCTCCAAACTGCCATATCTCGCGAACGGATTGACGACTCTCAATAATTTCTGTTGCATCTGAAAGTAGAAACTCGCCGGATTTCAACTGTATGCGTACTTTTCCCCTAGGCCATTCTAGTTATTCGTCTCGAGCATCAGAACTGCGAAAATTTTGAGTTTCTCAACCGTTTCTTACGTCCAAACTGCCATATCTCGCGAACGGATTGACGAATCCGAATAATTTCTGTTGCATCTGAAAGTAGACACCCGCCCGATTACAACGGTATGTGTACTTTTCCCCTAGGCCATTCTAGTTATTCGTTTCGAGCATCAGAACTGCGAAAATGTTGAGTTTCTCAACCGTTTCTTACCTCCAAACTGCCATATCTAGCGAACGGATTGACGAATCCGAATAATTTCTGTTGTATCTGAAAGTAGAAACTCGCCGGATTACAACTGTATGTATACTTTTCCCCTAGGCCATTCTAGTTATTCCTTTCGAGCATCAGAACTGCGAAAATGTTGAGTTTCTCAACCGTTTCTTACCTCCAAACTGCCATATCTCGCGAACGGATTGACGACTCTCAATAATTTCTGTTGCATCTGAAAGTAGAAACTCGCCCGATTGCAACGCTATGTGTACTTTTCCCCTAGGCCATTCTAGTTATTCGTTTCGAGCAATAGAACTGCGAAAATTTTGAGTTTCTCAACCGTTTCTTACCTCCAAACTGCCATATCTCGCGAACGGATTGACGAATCCGAATAATTTCTGTTGCATCTGAAAGTAGACACCCGCCCGATTACAACGGTATGTGTACTTTTCCCCTAGGCCATTCTAGTTATTCGTTTCGAGCATCAGAACTGCGAAAATGTTGAGTTTCTCAACCGTTTCTTACCTCCAAACTGCCATATCTAGCGAATGGATTGACGAATCCGAATAATTTCTGTTGCATCTGAAAGTAGAAACTCGCCGGATTACAACTGTATGTATACTTTTCCCCTAGGCCATTCTAGTTATTCCTTTCGAGCATCAGAACTGCGAAAATGTTGAGTTTCTCAACCGTTTCTTACCTCCAAACTGCCATATCTCGCGAACGGATTGACGAAACCGAATAATTTCTGTTGCATCTGAAAGTAGAAACTCGCCGGATTTCAACTGTATGCGTACTATTCCCCTAGGCCATTCTAGTTATTCGTTTCGAGCATCAGAACTGCCAGAATTTTGAGTTTCTCAACCGCTTCTTACCTCCAAACCGCCATATCTCGCGAACGGATTGACGACTCTCAATAATTTCTGTTGCATCTGAAAGTAGAAACTCGCCCGATTGCAACGCTATGTGTACTTTTCCCCTAGGCCATTCTAGTTATTCGTTTCGAGCATCAGAACTGCGAAAATTTTGAGTTTCTCAACCGTTTCTTACCTCCAAACTGCCATATCTCGCGAACGGATTGACGAATCCGAATAATTTCTGTTGCATCTGTAAGTAGAAACTCGCCCGATTACAACGCTATTTGTACTTTCCCCCTAGGCGATTCTTGTTATTCGTTTCGAGCATCAGAACTGCGAAAATTTTGAGTTTCTCAACTGTTTCTTCCCTCCAAACTGCCATATCTCGCGAACGGATTGACGAATCCCCAAAATTTCTGTTGCATCTGAAAGTACAAACTCGCCCGATTACAACGGTATGTGTACTTTTCCCCTAGGCCATTCTAGTTATTCGTTTCGAGCATCAGAACTGCGTAAATTTTGAGTTTCTCAACTGTTTCTTACCTCCAAACTGCCATATCTCGCGAAAGGATTGACGAATTCGAATAATTTCTGTTGCAACTGAAAGTAGAAACTCGCTCGATTACAACGGTGTGTGTACTTTTTCCCTAGGCCATTCTTGTTATTCGTTTCGAGCATCAGAACTGCGAAAATTTTGAGTTTCTCAACCGTTTCTTACCTCCAAACTGCCATATCTCGCGAACGGATTGACGAATCCGAATAATTTCTGTTGCATCTGTAAGTAGAAACTCGCCCGATTACAACGCTATTTGTATTTTTCCCCTAGGCCGTTCTAGTTATTCGTTTCGAGCATCAGAACTGCGAAAATTTTGAGTTTCTCAACTGTTTCTTCCCTCCAAACTGCCATATCTCGCGAACGGATTGACGAATCCCCAAAATTTCTGTTGCATCTGAAAGTAGAAACTCGCCCGATTACAACGGTATGGGTGCTTTTCCCCTAGGCCATTCTAGTTATTCGTTTCGAGCATCAGAACTGCGAAAATATTGAGTTTCTCAACTGTTTCTTCCCTCCAAACTGCCATATCTCGCGAACGGATTGACGAATCCCCAAAATTTCTGTTGCATCTGAAAGTAGAAACTCGCCCGATTACAACGGTATGGGTGCTTTTCCCCTAGGCCATTCTAGTTATTCGTTTCGAGCATCAGAACTGGGAAAATGTTGGGTTTCTCAACCGTTTCTTACCTCCAAACTGCCATATCTAGCGAACGGATTGACGAATCCGAATAATTTCTGTTGCATCTGAAAGTAGAAACTCGCCCGATTACAACGGTATGTGTACTTTTCCCATAGGCCATTCTAGTTATTCGTTTCGAGCATCAGAACTGCGTAAATTCTGAGTTTCTCAACTGTTTCTTACCTCCAAACTGCCATATCTCGCGAAAGGATTGACGAATTCGAATAATTCCTGTTGCAACTGAAAGTAGAAACTCGCTCGATTACAACGGTGTGTGTACTTTTCCCCTAGGCCTTTCTAGTTATTCGTTTCGAGCATCAGAACTGCGAAAATGTTGAGTTTCTCAACCGTTTCTTACTTCCAAACTGCCATATCTCGCGAACGGATTGACGAATCCGAATAATTTCTGTTGCATCTGTAAGTAGAAACTCGCCCGATTACAACGCTATTTGTACTTTTCCCCTAGGCCATTCTAGTTATTCGTTTCGAGCATCAGAACTGCGAAAATTTGAGTTTCTCAACTGTTTCTTCCCTCCAAACTGCCATATCTCGCGAACGGATTGACGAATCCCCAAAATTTCTGTTGCATCTGAAAGTAGAAACTCGCCCGATTACAACGGTATGGGTGCTTTTCCCCTAGGCCATTCTAGTTATTCGTTTCGAGCATCAGACCTGCGAAAATGTTGAGTTTCTCAACCGTTTCTTACCTCCAAACTGCCATATCTCGCGAACGGATTGACGAATCCGAATAATTTCTGTTGCATCTGAAAGTAGAAACTCGCCGGATTTCAACTGTATGCGTACTTTTCCCCTAGGCCATTCTATTTATTCGTTTCGAGCATCAGAACTGCGAAAATATTGAGTTTTTCACACGTTTCTTACCTCCAAACTGCCATATCTCGCGAACGGATTGACGAATCCGAATAATTTCTGTTGCATCTGTAAGTAGAAACTCGCCCGATTACAACGCTATTTGTACTTTTCCCCTAGGCCATTCTAGTTATTCGTTTCGAGCATCAGAACTGCGAAAATTTTGAGTTTCTCAACTGTTTCTTCCCTCCAAACTGCCATATCTCGCGAACGGATTGACGAATCTCCAAAATTTCTGTTGCATCTGAAAGTAGAAACTCGCCCGATTACAACGGTATGGGTGCTTTTCCCCTAGGCCATTCTAGTTATTCGTTTCGAGCATCAGAACTGCGAAAATGTTGAGTTTCTCAACCGTTTCTTACGTCCAAACTGCCATATCTCGCGAACGGATTGACGAATCCGAATAATTTCTGTTGTATCTGAAAGTAGAAACTCGCCGGATTACAACTGTATGTATACTTTTCCCCTAGGCCATTCTAGTTATTCCTTTCGAGCATCAGAACTGCGAAAATGTTGAGTTTCTCAACCGTTTCTTACCTCCAAACTGCCATATCTCGCGAACGGATTGACGACTCTCAATAATTTCTGTTGCATCTGAAAGTAGAAACTCGCCCGATTGCAACGCTATGTGTACTTTTCCCCTAGGCCATTCTAGTTATTCGTTTCGAGCAATAGAACTGCGAAAATTTTGAGTTTCTCAACCGTTTCTTACCTCCAAACTGCCATATCTCGCGAACGGATTGACGAATCCGAATAATTTCTGTTGCATCTGAAAGTAGACACCCGCCCGATTACAACGGTATGTGTACTTTTCCCCTAGGCCATTCTAGTTATTCCTTTCGAGCATCAGAACTGCGAAAATGTTGAGTTTCTCAACCGTTTCTTACCTCCAAACTGCCATATCTAGCGAACGGATTGACGAATCCGAATAATTTCTGTTGTATCTGAAAGTAGAAACTCGCCGGATTACAACTGTATGTATACTTTTCCCCTAGGCCATTCTAGTTATTCCTTTCGAGCATCAGAACTGCGAAAATGTTGAGTTTCTCAACCGTTTCTTACCTCCAAACTGCCATATCTCGCGAACGGATTGACGACTCTCAATAATTTCTGTTGCATCTGAAAGTAGAAACTCGCCCGATTGCAACGCTATGTGTACTTTTCCCCTAGGCCATTCTAGTTATTCGTTTCGAGCAATAGAACTGCGAAAATTTTGAGTTTCTCAACCGTTTCTTACCTCCAAACTGCCATATCTCGCGAACGGATTGACGAATCCGAATAATTTCTGTTGCATCTGAAAGTAGACACCCGCCCGATTACAACGGTATGTGTACTTTTCCCCTAGGCCATTCTAGTTATTCGTTTCGAGCATCAGAACTGCGAAAATGTTGAGTTTCTCAACCGTTTCTTACCTCCAAACTGCCATATCTAGCGAATGGATTGACGAATCCGAATAATTTCTGTTGCATCTGAAAGTAGAAACTCGCCGGATTACAACTGTATGTATACTTTTCCCCTAGGCCATTCTAGTTATTCCTTTCGAGCATCAGAACTGCGAAAATGTTGAGTTTCTCAACCGTTTCTTACCTCCAAACTGCCATATCTCGCGAACGGATTGACGAAACCGAATAATTTCTGTTGCATCTGAAAGTAGAAACTCGCCGGATTTCAACTGTATGCGTACTATTCCCCTAGGCCATTCTAGTTATTCGTTTCGAGCATCAGAACTGCCAGAATTTTGAGTTTCTCAACCGCTTCTTACCTCCAAACCGCCATATCTCGCGAACGGATTGACGACTCTCAATAATTTCTGTTGCATCTGAAAGTAGAAACTCGCCCGATTGCAACGCTATGTGTACTTTTCCCCTAGGCCATTCTAGTTATTCGTTTCGAGCATCAGAACTGCGAAAATTTTGAGTTTCTCAACCGTTTCTTACCTCCAAACTGCCATATCTCGCGAACGGATTGACGAATCCGAATAATTTCTGTTGCATCTGTAAGTAGAAACTCGCCCGATTACAACGCTATTTGTACTTTCCCCCTAGGCGATTCTTGTTATTCGTTTCGAGCATCAGAACTGCGAAAATTTTGAGTTTCTCAACTGTTTCTTCCCTCCAAACTGCCATATCTCGCGAACGGATTGACGAATCCCCAAAATTTCTGTTGCATCTGAAAGTAGAAACTCGCCCGATTACAACGGTATGTGTACTTTTCCCCTAGGCCATTCTAGTTATTCGTTTCGAGCATCAGAACTGCGTAAATTTTGAGTTTCTCAACTGTTTCTTACCTCCAAACTGCCATATCTCGCGAAAGGATTGACGAATTCGAATAATTTCTGTTGCAACTGAAAGTAGAAACTCGCTCGATTACAACGGTGTGTGTACTTTTCCCCTAGGCCTTTCTAGTTATTCGTTTCGAGCATCAGAACTGCGAAAATGTTGAGTTTCTCAACCGTTTCTTACTTCCAAACTGCCATATCTCGCGAACGGATTGACGAATCCCCAAAATTTCTGTTGCATCTGAAAGTAGAAACTCGCCCGATTACAACGGTATGGGTGCTTTTCCCCTAGGCCATTCTAGTTATTCGTTTCGAGCATCAGAACTGCGAAAATATTGAGTTTCTCAACTGTTTCTTCCCTCCAAACTGCCATATCTCGCGAACGGATTGACGAATCCCCAAAATTTCTGTTGCATCTGAAAGTAGAAACTCGCCCGATTACAACGGTATGGGTGCTTTTCCCCTAGGCCATTCTAGTTATTCGTTTCGAGCATCAGAACTGGGAAAATGTTGGGTTTCTCAACCGTTTCTTACCTCCAAACTGCCATATCTAGCGAACGGATTGACGAATCCGAATAATTTCTGTTGCATCTGAAAGTAGAAACTCGCCCGATTACAACGGTATGTGTACTTTTCCCATAGGCCATTCTAGTTATTCGTTTCGAGCATCAGAACTGCGTAAATTTTGAGTTTCTCAACTGTTTCTTACCTCCAAACTGCCATATCTCGCGAAAGGATTGACGAATTCGAATAATTCCTGTTGCAACTGAAAGTAGAAACTCGCTCGATTACAACGGTGTGTGTACTTTTCCCCTAGGCCTTTCTAGTTATTCGTTTCGAGCATCAGAACTGCGAAAATGTTGAGTTTCTCAACCGTTTCTTACTTCCAAACTGCCATATCTCGCGAACGGATTGACGAATCCGAATAATTTCTGTTGCATCTGTAAGTAGAAACTCGCCCGATTACAACGCTATTTGTACTTTTCCCCTAGGCCATTCTAGTTATTCGTTTCGAGCATCAGAACTGCGAAAATTTGAGTTTCTCAACTGTTTCTT
This sequence comes from Ptiloglossa arizonensis, assembly GCF_051014685.1. Taxonomy (NCBI): domain Eukaryota; kingdom Metazoa; phylum Arthropoda; class Insecta; order Hymenoptera; family Colletidae; genus Ptiloglossa; species Ptiloglossa arizonensis. The sequence goes on from NW_027478496.1 coordinate 771,642, forward strand.
CCCTCCAAACTGCCATATCTCGCGAACGGATTGACGAATCCCCAAAATTTCTGTTGCATCTGAAAGTAGAAACTCGCCCGATTACAACGGTATGGGTGCTTTTCCCCTAGGCCATTCTAGTTATTCGTTTCGAGCATCAGACCTGCGAAAATGTTGAGTTTCTCAACCGTTTCTTACCTCCAAACTGCCATATCTCGCGAACGGATTGACGAATCCGAATAATTTCTGTTGCATCTGAAAGTAGAAACTCGCCGGATTTCAACTGTATGCGTACTTTTCCCCTAGGCCATTCTATTTATTCGTTTCGAGCATCAGAACTGCGAAAATATTGAGTTTTTCACACGTTTCTTACCTCCAAACTGCCATATCTCGCGAACGGATTGACGAATCCGAATAATTTCTGTTGCATCTGTAAGTAGAAACTCGCCCGATTACAACGCTATTTGTACTTTTCCCCTAGGCCATTCTAGTTATTCGTTTCGAGCATCAGAACTGCGAAAATTTTGAGTTTCTCAACTGTTTCTTCCCTCCAAACTGCCATATCTCGCGAACGGATTGACGAATCTCCAAAATTTCTGTTGCATCTGAAAGTAGAAACTCGCCCGATTACAACGGTATGGGTGCTTTTCCCCTAGGCCATTCTAGTTATTCGTTTCGAGCATCAGAACTGCGAAAATGTTGAGTTTCTCAACCGTTTCTTACGTCCAAACTGCCATATCTCGCGAACGGATTGACGAATCCGAATAATTTCTGTTGTATCTGAAAGTAGAAACTCGCCGGATTACAACTGTATGTATACTTTTCCCCTAGGCCATTCTAGTTATTCCTTTCGAGCATCAGAACTGCGAAAATGTTGAGTTTCTCAACCGTTTCTTACCTCCAAACTGCCATATCTCGCGAACGGATTGACGACTCTCAATAATTTCTGTTGCATCTGAAAGTAGAAACTCGCCCGATTGCAACGCTATGTGTACTTTTCCCCTAGGCCATTCTAGTTATTCGTTTCGAGCAATAGAACTGCGAAAATTTTGAGTTTCTCAACCGTTTCTTACCTCCAAACTGCCATATCTCGCGAACGGATTGACGAATCCGAATAATTTCTGTTGCATCTGAAAGTAGACACCCGCCCGATTACAACGGTATGTGTACTTTTCCCCTAGGCCATTCTAGTTATTCCTTTCGAGCATCAGAACTGCGAAAATGTTGAGTTTCTCAACCGTTTCTTACCTCCAAACTGCCATATCTCGCGAACGGATTGACGAAACCGAATAATTTCTGTTGCATCTGAAAGTAGAAACTCGCCGGATTTCAACTGTATGCGTACTATTCCCCTAGGCCATTCTAGTTATTCGTTTCGAGCATCAGAACTGCCAGAATTTTGAGTTTCTCAACCGCTTCTTACCTCCAAACTGCCATATCTCGCGAACGGATTGACGACTCTCAATAATTTCTGTTGCATCTGAAAGTAGAAACTCGCCCGATTGCAACGCTATGTGTACTTTTCCCCTAGGCCATTCTAGTTATTCGTTTCGAGCATCAGAACTGCGAAAATTTTGAGTTTCTCAACCGTTTCTTACCTCCAAACTGCCATATCTCGCGAACGGATTGACGAATCCGAATAATTTCTGTTGCATCTGTAAGTAGAAACTCGCCCGATTACAACGCTATTTGTACTTTTCCCCTAGGCGATTCTTGTTATTCGTTTCGAGCATCAGAACTGCGAAAATTTTGAGTTTCTCAACTGTTTCTTCCCTCCAAACTGCCATATCTCGCGAACGGATTGACGAATCCCCAAAATTTCTGTTGCATCTGAAAGTAGAAACTCGCCCGATTACAACGGTATGTGTACTTTTCCCCTAGGCCATTCTAGTTATTCGTTTCGAGCATCAGAACTGCGTAAATTTTGAGTTTCTCAACTGTTTCTTACCTCCAAACTGCCATATCTCGCGAAAGGATTGACGAATTCGAATAATTTCTGTTGCAACTGAAAGTAGAAACTCGCTCGATTACAACGGTGTGTGTACTTTTTCCCTAGGCCATTCTTGTTATTCGTTTCGAGCATCAGAACTGCGAAAATTTTGAGTTTCTCAACCGTTTCTTACCTCCAAACTGCCATATCTCGCGAACGGATTGACGAATCCGAATAATTTCTGTTGCATCTGTAAGTAGAAACTCGCCCGATTACAACGCTATTTGTATTTTTCCCCTAGGCCGTTCTAGTTATTCGTTTCGAGCATCAGAACTGCGAAAATTTTGAGTTTCTCAACTGTTTCTTCCCTCCAAACTGCCATATCTCGCGAACGGATTGACGAATCCCCAAAATTTCTGTTGCATCTGAAAGTAGAAACTCGCCCGATTACAACGGTATGGGTGCTTTTCCCCTAGGCCATTCTAGTTATTCGTTTCGAGCATCAGAACTGCGTAAATTTTGAGTTTCTCAACTGTTTCTTACCTCCAAACTGCCATATCTCGCGAAAGGATTGACGAATTCGAATAATTTCTGTTGCAACTGAAAGTAGAAACTCGCTCGATTACAACGGTGTGTGTACTTTTTCCCTAGGCCATTCTTGTTATTCGTTTCGAGCATCAGAACTGCGAAAATTTTGAGTTTCTCAACCGTTTCTTACCTCCAAACTGCCATATCTCGCGAACGGATTGACGAATCCGAATAATTTCTGTTGCATCTGTAAGTAGAAACTCGCCCGATTACAACGCTATTTGTATTTTTCCCCTAGGCCATTCTAGTTATTCGTTTCGAGCATCAGAACTGGGAAAATGTTGGGTTTCTCAACCGTTTCTTACCTCCAAACTGCCATATCTAGCGAACGGATTGACGAATCCGAATAATTTCTGTTGCATCTGAAAGTAGAAACTCGCCCGATTACAACGGTATGTGTACTTTTCCCCTAGGCCATTCTAGTTATTCGTTTCGAGCATCAGAACTGCGAAAATATTGAGTTTTTCACACGTTTCTTACCTCCAAACTGCCATATCTCGCGAACGGATTGACGAATCCGAATAATTTCTGTTGCATCTGAAAGTAGAAACTCGCCCGATTACAACGGTATGTGTACTTTTCCCATAGGCCATTCTAGTTATTCGTTTCGAGCATCAGAACTGCGTAAATTTTGAGTTTCTCAACTGTTTCTTACCTCCAAACTGCCATATCTCGCGAAAGGATTGACGAATTCGAATAATTCCTGTTGCAACTGAAAGTAGAAACTCGCTCGATTACAACGGTGTGTGTACTTTTCCCCTAGGCCTTTCTAGTTATTCGTTTCGAGCATCAGAACTGCGAAAATGTTGAGTTTCTCAACCGTTTCTTACTTCCAAACTGCCATATCTCGCGAACGGATTGACGAATCCGAATAATTTCTGTTGCATCTGTAAGTAGAAACTCGCCCGATTACAACGCTATTTGTACTTTTCCCCTAGGCCATTCTAGTTATTCGTTTCGAGCATCAGAACTGCGAAAATTTGAGTTTCTCAACTGTTTCTTCCCTCCAAACTGCCATATCTCGCGAACGGATTGACGAATCCCCAAAATTTCTGTTGCATCTGAAAGTAGAAACTCGCCCGATTACAACGGTATGGGTGCTTTTCCCCTAGGCCATTCTAGTTATTCGTTTAGAGCATCAGACCTGCGAAAATGTTGAGTTTCTCAACCGTTTCTTACCTCCAAACTGCCATATCTCGCGAACGGATTGACGAATCCGAATAATTTCTGTTGCATCTGAAAGTAGAAACTCGCCGGATTTCAACTGTATGCGTACTTTTCCCCTAGGCCATTCTATTTATTCGTTTCGAGCATCAGAACTGCGAAAATATTGAGTTTTTCACACGTTTCTTACCTCCAAACTGCCATATCTCGCGAACGGATTGACGAATCCGAATAATTTCTGTTGCATCTGTAAGTAGAAACTCGCCCGATTACAACGCTATTTGTACTTTTCCCCTAGGCCATTCTAGTTATTCGTTTCGAGCATCAGAACTGCGAAAATTTTGAGTTTCTCAACTGTTTCTTCCCTCCAAACTGCCATATCTCGCGAACGGATTGACGAATCTCCAAAATTTCTGTTGCATCTGAAAGTAGAAACTCGCCCGATTACAACGGTATGGGTGCTTTTCCCCTAGGCCATTCTAGTTATTCGTTTCGAGCATCAGAACTGCGAAAATGTTGAGTTTCTCAACCGTTTCTTACGTCCAAACTGCCATATCTCGCGAACGGATTGACGAATCCGAATAATTTCTGTTGCATCTGAAAGTAGACACCCGCCCGATTACAACGGTATGTGTACTTTTCCCCTAGGCCATTCTAGTTATTCGTTTCGAGCATCAGAACTGCGTAAATGTTGAGTTTCTCAACCGTTTCTTACCTCCAAACTGCCATATCTCGCGAACGGATTGACGAATCCGAATAATTTCTGTTGCATCTGAAAGTAGAAACTCGCCGGATTTCAACTGTATGCGTACTTTTCCCCTAGGCCATTCTAGTTATTCGTTTCGAGCATCAGAACTGCGAAAATATTGAGTTTTTCACACGTTTCTTACCTCCAAACTGCCATATCTCGCGAACGGATTGACGAATCCGAATAATTTCTGTTGCATCTGAAAGTAGAAACTCGCCCGATTACAACGGTATGTGTACTTTTCCCCTAGGCCATTCTAGTTATTCGTTTCGAGCATCAGAACTGCGTAAATTTTGAGTTTCTCAACTGTATCTTACCCCCAAACTGCCATATCTCGCGAAAGGATTGACGAATTCGAATAATTCCTGTTGCAACTGAAAGTAGAAACTCGCTCGATTACAACGGTGTGTGTACTTTTCCCCTAGGCCTTTCTAGTTATTCGTTTCGAGCATCAGAACTGCGAAAATGTTGAGTTTCTCAACCGTTTCTTACCTCCAAACTGCCATATCTCGCGAACGGATTGACGAATCCGAATAATTTCTGTTGCATCTGAAAGTAGAAACTCGCCGGATTTCAACTGTATGCGTACTTTTCCCCTAGGCCATTCTAGTTATTCGTTTCGAGCATCAGAACTGCGTAAATGTTGAGTTTCTCAAGCGTTTCTTACCTCCAAACTGCCATATCTCGCGAACGGATTGACGAATCCGAATAATTTGTGTTGCATCTGAAAGTAGAAACTCGCCGGATTACAACTGTATGTATACTTTTCCCCTAGGCCATTCTAGTTATTCGTTTCGAGCATCAGAACTGCGCGAATTTTGAGTTTCTCAACCGTTTCTTACCTCCAAACTGCCATATCTCGCGAACGGATTGACGAATCCGAATAATTTCTGTTGCATCTGTAAGTAGAAACTCGCCCGATTACAACGCTATTTGTACTTTTCCCCTAGGCCATTCTTGTTATTCGTTTCGAGCATCAGAACTGCGAAAATTTTGAGTTTCTCAACTGTTTCTTCCCTCCAAACTGCCATATCTCGCGAACGGATTGACGAATCCCCAAAATTTCTGTTGCATCTGAAAGTAGAAACTCGCCCGATTACAACGGTATGTGTACTTTTCCCCTAGGCCATTCTAGTTATTCGTTTCGAGCATCAGAACTGCGTAAATTTTGAGTTTCTCAACTGTTTCTTACCTCCAAACTGCCATATCTCGCGAAAGGATTGACGAATTCGAATAATTTCTGTTGCAACTGAAAGTAGAAACTCGCTCGATTACAACGGTGTGTGTACTTTTTCCCTAGGCCATTCTTGTTATTCGTTTCGAGCATTAGAACTGCGAAAATTTTGAGTTTCTCAACCGTTTCTTACCTCCAAACTGCCATATCTCGCGAACGGATTGACGAATCCGAATAATTTCTGTTGCATCTGTAAGTAGAAACTCGCCCGATTACAACGCTATTTGTATTTTTCCCCTAGGCCGTTCTAGTTATTCGTTTCGAGCATCAGAACTGCGAAAATTTTGAGTTTCTCAACTGTTTCTTCCCTCCAAACTGCCATATCTCGCGAACGGATTGACGAATCCCCAAAATTTCTGTTGCATCTGAAAGTAGAAACTCGCCCGATTACAACGGTATGGGTGCTTTTCCCCTAGGCCATTCTAGTTATTCGTTTCGAGCATCAGAACTGCGAAAATTTTGAGTTTCTCAACTGTTTCTTCCCTCCAAACTGCCATATCTCGCGAACGGATTGACGAATCCCCAAAATTTCTGTTGCATCTGAAAGTAGAAACTCGCCCGATTACAACGGTATGGGTGCTTTTCCCCTAGGCCATTCTAGTTATTCGTTTCGAGCATCAGAACTGGGAAAACGTTGGGTTTCTCAACCGTTTCTTACCTCCAAACTGCCATATCTAGCGAACGGATTGACGAATCCGAATAATTTCTGTTGCATCTGAAAGTAGAAACTCGCCCGATTACAACGGTATGTGTACTTTTCCCCTAGGCCATTCTAGTTATTCGTTTCGAGCATCAGAACTGCGAAAATGTTGAGTTTCTCAACCGTTTCTTACCTCCAAACTGCCATATCTAGCGAACGGATTGACGAATCCGAATAATTTCTGTTGCATCTGAAAGTAGAAACTCGCCCGATTACAACGGTATGTGTACTTTTCCCCTAGGCCATTCTAGTTATTCCTTTCGAGCATCAGAACTGCGAAAATGTTGAGTTTCTCAACCGTTTCTTACCTCCAAACTGCCATATCTCGCGAACGGATTGACGAAACCGAATAATTTCTGTTGCATCTGAAAGTAGAAACTCGCCCGATTGCAACGCTATGTGTACTTTTCCCCTAGGCCATTCTAGTTATTCGTTTCGAGCATCAGAACTGCGAAAATTTTGAGTTTCTCAACCGTTTCTTACCTCCAAACTGCCATATCTCGCGAACGGATTGACGAATCCGAATAATTTCTGTTGCATCTGTAAGTAGAAACTCGCCCGATTACAACGCTATTTGTACTTTTCCCCTAGGCCATTCTAGTTATTCGTTTCGAGCATCAGAACTGCGAAAATTTTGAGTTTCTCAACTGTTTCTTCCCTCCAAACTGCCATATCTCGCGAACGGATTGACGAATCCCCAAAATTTCTATTGCATCTGAAAGTAGAAACTCGCCCGATTACAACGGTATGGGTGCTTTTCCCCTAGGCCATTCTAGTTATTCGTTTCGAGCATCAGAACTGCGAAAATATTGAGTTTTTCACACGTTTCTTACCTCCAAACTGCCATATCTCGCGAACGGATTGACGAATCCGAATAATTTCTGTTGCATCTGAAAGTAGAAACTCGCCCGATTACAACGGTATGTGTACTTTTCCCCTAGGCCATTCTAGTTATTCGTTTCGAGCATCAGAACTGCGTAAATTTTGAGTTTCTCAACTGTTTCTTACCTCCAAACTGCCATATCTCGCGAAAGGATTGACGAATTCGAATAATTCCTGTTGCAACTGAAAGTAGAAATTCGCTCGATTACAACGGTGTGTGTACTTTTCCCCTAGGCATTTCTAGTTATTCGTTTCGAGCATCAGAACTGCGAAAATGTTGAGTTTCTCAACCGTTTCTTACTTCCAAACTGCCATATCTCGCGAACGGATTGACGAATCCGAATAATTTCTGTTGCATCTGTAAGTAGAAACTCGCCCGATTACAACGCTATTTGTACTTTTCCCCTAGGCCATTCTAGTTATTCGTTTCGAGCATCAAAACTGCGAAAATTTGAGTTTCTCAACTGTTTCTTCCCTCCAAACTGCCATATCTCGCGAACGGATTGACGAATCCCCAAAATTTCTGTTGCATCTGAAAGTAGAAACTCGCCCGATTACAACGGTATGGGTGCTTTTCCCCTAGGCCATTCTAGTTATTCGTTTCGAGCATCAGACCTGCGAAAATGTTGAGTTTCTCAACCGTTTCTTACCTCCAAACTGCCATATCTCGCGAACGGATTGACGAATCCGAATAATTTCTGTTGCATCTGAAAGTAGAAACTCGCCGGATTTCAACGGTATGGGTGCTTTTCCCCTAGGCCATTCTAGTTATTCGTTTCGAGCATCAGAACTGCGAAAATGTTGAGTTTCTCAACCGTTTCTTACCTCCAAACTGCCATATCTCGCGAACGGATTGACGAATCCCCAAAATTTCTGTTGCATCTGAAAGTAGAAACTCGCCCGATTACAACGGTATGGGTGCTTTTCCCCTAGGCCATTCTAGTTATTCGTTTCGAGCATCAGAACTGCGAAAATGTTGAGTTTCTCAACCGTTTCTTACCTCCAAACTGCCATATCTCGCGAACGGATTGACGAATCCGAATAATTTCTGTTGCATCTGAAAGTAGAAACTCGCCGGATTTCAACTGTATGCGTACTTTTCCCCTAGGCCATTCTAGTTATTCGTTTCGAGCATCAGAACTGCGTAAATGTTGAGTTTCTCAACCGTTTCTTACCTCCAAACTGCCATATCTCGCGAACGGATTGACGAATCCGAATAATTTCTGTTGCATCTGAAAGTAGAAACTCGCCGGATTTCAACTGTATGCGTACTTTTCCCCTAGGCCATTCTAGTTATTCGTTTCGAGCATCAGAACTGCGAAAATATTGAGTTTTTCACACGTTTCTTACCTCCAAACTGCCATATCTCGCGAACGGATTGACGAATCCGAATAATTTCTGTTGCATCTGAAAGTAGAAACTCGCCCGATTACAACGGTATGTGTACTTTTCCCCTAGGCCATTCTAGTTATTCGTTTCGAGCATCAGAACTGCGTAAATTTTGAGTTTCTCAACTGTTTCTTACCTCCAAACTGCCATATCTCGCGAAAGGATTGACGAATTCGAATAATTCCTGTTGCAACTGAAAGTAGAAATTCGCTCGATTACAACGGTGTGTGTACTTTTCCCCTAGGCATTTCTAGTTATTCGTTTCGAGCATCAGAACTGCGAAAATGTTGAGTTTCTCAACCGTTTCTTACTTCCAAACTGCCATATCTCGCGAACGGATTGACGAATCCGAATAATTTCTGTTGCATCTGTAAGTAGAAACTCGCCCGATTACAACGCTATTTGTACTTTTCCCCTAGGCCATTCTAGTTATTCGTTTCGAGCATCAAAACTGCGAAAATTTGAGTTTCTCAACTGTTTCTTCCCTCCAAACTGCCATATCTCGCGAACGGATTGACGAATCCCCAAAATTTCTGTTGCATCTGAAAGTAGAAACTCGCCCGATTACAACGGTATGGGTGCTTTTCCCCTAGGCCATTCTAGTTATTCGTTTCGAGCATCAGACCTGCGAAAATGTTGAGTTTCTCAACCGTTTCTTACCTCCAAACTGCCATATCTCGCGAACGGATTGACGAATCCGAATAATTTCTGTTGCATCTGAAAGTAGAAACTCGCCGGATTTCAACGGTATGGGTGCTTTTCCCCTAGGCCACTCTAGTTATTCGTTTCGAGCATCAGAACTGCGAAAATGTTGAGTTTCTCAACCGTTTCTTACCTCCAAACTGCCATATCTCGCGAACGGATTGACGAATCCCCAAAATTTCTGTTGCATCTGAAAGTAGAAACTCGCCCGATTACAACGGTATGGGTGCTTTTCCCCTAGGCCATTCTAGTTATTCGTTTCGAGCATCAGAACTGCGAAAATGTTGAGTTTCTCAACCGTTTCTTACCTCCAAACTGCCATATCTCGCGAACGGATTGACGAATCCGAATAATTTCTGTTGCATCTGAAAGTAGAAACTCGCCGGATTTCAACTGTATGCGTACTTTTCCCCTAGGCCATTCTAGTTATTCGTTTCGAGCATCAGAACTGCGTAAATGTTGAGTTTCTCAACCGTTTCTTACCTCCAAACTGCCATATCTCGCGAACGGATTGACGAATCCGAATAATTTCTGTTGCATCTGAAAGTAGAAACTCGCCGGATTTCAACTGTATGCGTACTTTTCCCCTAGGCCATTCTAGTTATTCGTTTCGAGCATCAGAACTGCGAAAATATTGAGTTTTTCACACGTTTCTTACCTCCAAACTGCCATATCTCGCGAACGGATTGACGAATCCGAATAATTTCTGTTGCATCTGAAAGTAGAAACTCGCCCGATTACAACGGTATGTGTACTTTTCCCATAGGCCATTCTAGTTATTCGTTTCGAGCATCAGAACTGCGTAAATTTTGAGTTTCTCAACTGTATCTTACCTCCAAACTGCCATATCTCGCGAAAGGATTGACGAATTCGAATAATTCCTGTTGCAACTGAAAGTAGAAACTCGCTCGATTACAACGGTGTGTGTACTTTTCCCCTAGGCCTTTCTAGTTATTCGTTTCGAGCATCAGAACTGCGAAAATGTTGAGTTTCTCAACCGTTTCTTACCTCCAAACTGCCATATCTCGCGAACGGATTGACGAATCCGAATAATTCCTGTTGCATCTGTAAGTAGAAACTCGCCCGATTACAACGCTGTTTGTACTTTTCCCCTAGGCCATTCTAGTTATTCGTTTCGAGCATCAGAACTGCGAAAATTTGAGTTTCTCAACTGTTTCTTCCCTCCAAACTGCCATATCTCGCGAACGGATTGAAGAATCCCCAAAATTTCTGTTGCATCTGAAAGTAGAAACTCGCCCGATTACAACGGTATGGGTGCTTTTCCCCTAGGCCATTCTAGTTATTCGTTTCGAGCATCAGACCTGCGAAAATGTTGAGTTTCTCAACCGTTTCTTACCTCCAAACTGCCATATCTCGCGAACGGATTGACGAATCCGAATAATTTCTGTTGCATCTGAAAGTAGAAACTCGCCGGATTTCAACTGTATGCGTACTTTTCCCCTAGGCCATTCTATTTATTCGTTTCGAGCATCAGAACTGCGAAAATATTGAGTTTTTCACACGTTTCTTACCTCCAAACTGCCATATCTCGCGAACGGATTGACGAATCCGAATAATTTCTGTTGCATCTGAAAGTAGAAACTCGCCCGATTACAACGGTATGTGTACTTTTCCCCTAGGCCATTCTAGTTATTCGTTTCGAGCATCAGAACTGCGTAAATTTTGAGTTTCTCAACTGTTTCTTACCTCCAAACTGCCATATCTCGCGAAAGGATTGACGAATTCGAATAATTTCTGTTGCAACTGAAAGTAGAAACTCGCTCGATTACAACGGTGTGTGTACTTTTCCCCTAGACCTTTCTAGTTTTTCGTTTCGAGCATCAGAACTGCGAAAATTTTGAGTTTCTCAACCGTTTCTTACGTCCAAACTGCCATATCTCGCGAACGGATTGACGAATCCGAATAATTTCTGTTGCATCTGAAAGTAGACACCCGCCCGATTACAACGGTATGTGTACTTTTCCCCTAGGCCATTCTAGTTATTCGTTTCGAGCATCAGAACTGCGAAAATGTTGAGTTTCTCAACCGTTTCTTACCTCCAAACTGCCATATCTAGCGAACGGATTGACGAATCCGAATAATTTCTGTTGCATCTGAAAGTAGAAACTCGCCGGATGACAACTGTATGTATACTTTTCCCCTAGGCCATTCTAGTTATTCCTTTCGAGCATCAGAACTGCGAACATGTTGAGTTTCTCAACCGTTTCTTACCTCCAAACTGCCATATCTCGCGAACGGATTGACGAAACCGAATAATTTCTGTTGCATCTGAAAGTAGAAACTCGCCGGATTTCAACTGTATGCGTACTTTTCCCCTAGGCAATTCTAGTTATTCGTTTCGAGCATCAGAACTGCGAGAATTTTGAGTTTCTCAACCGCTTCTTACCTCCAAACTGCCATATCTCGCGAACGGTTTTACGACTCTCAATAATTTCTGTTGCATCTGAAAGTAGAAACTCGCCGGATTTCAACTGTATGCGTACTTTTCCCCTAGGCCATTCTAGTTATTCGTTTCGAGCATCAGAACTGCGAAAATATTGAGTTTTTCACACGTTTCTTACCTCTAAACTGCCATATCTCGCGAACGGATTGACGAATCCGAATAATTTCTGTTGCATCTGAAAGTAGAAACTCGCCCGATTACAACGGTATGTGTACTTTTCCCCTAGGCCATTCTAGTTATTCGTTTCGAGCATCAGAACTGCGTAAATTTTGAGTTTCTCAACTGTTTCTTACCTCCAAACTGCCATATCTCGCGAAAGGATTGACGAATTCGAATAATTCCTGTTGCAACTGAAAGTAGAAACTCGCTCGATTACAACGGTGTGTGTACTTTTCCCCTAGGCCTTTCTAGTTATTCGTTTCGAGCATCAGAACTGCGAAAATGTTGAGTTTCTCAACCGTTTCTTACCTCCAAACTGCCATATCTCGCGAACGGATTGACGAATCCGAATAATTCCTGTTGCATCTGTAAGTAGAAACTCGCCCGATTACAACGCTGTTTGTACTTTTCCCCTAGGCCATTCTAGTTATTCGTTTCGAGCATCAGAACTGCGAAAATTTGAGTTTCTCAACTGTTTCTTCCCTCCAAACTGCCATATCTCGCGAACGGATTGAAGAATCCCCAAAATTTCTGTTGCATCTGAAAGTAGAAACTCGCCCGATTACAACGGTATGGGTGCTTTTCCCCTAGGCCATTCTAGTTATTCGTTTCGAGCATCAGACCTGCGAAAATGTTGAGTTTCTCAACCGTTTCTTACCTCCAAACTGCCATATCTCGCGAACGGATTGACGAATCCGAATAATTTCTGTTGCATCTGAAAGTAGAAACTCGCCGGATTTCAACTGTATGCGTACTTTTCCCCTAGGCCATTCTATTTATTCGTTTCGAGCATCAGAACTGCGAAAATATTGAGTTTTTCACACGTTTCTTACCTCCAAACTGCCATATCTCGCGAACGGATTGACGAATCCGAATAATTTCTGTTGCATCTGAAAGTAGAAACTCGCCCGATTACAACGGTATGTGTACTTTTCCCCTAGGCCATTCTAGTTATTCGTTTCGAGCATCAGAACTGCGTAAATTTTGAGTTTCTCAACTGTTTCTTACCTCCAAACTGCCATATCTCGCGAACGGATTGACGAAACCGAATAATTTCTGTTGCATCTGAAAGTAGAAACTCGCCGGATTTCAACTGTATGCGTACTTTTCCCCTAGGCAATTCTAGTTATTCGTTTCGAGCATCAGAACTGCGAGAATTTTGAGTTTCTCAACCGCTTCTTACCTCCAAACTGCCATATCTCGCGAACGGTTTTACGACTCTCAATAATTTCTGTTGCATCTGAAAGTAGAAACTCGCCGGATTTCAACTGTATGCGTACTTTTCCCCTAGGCCATTCTAGTTATTCGTTTCGAGCATCAGAACTGCGAAAATATTGAGTTTTTCACACGTTTCTTACCTCTAAACTGCCATATCTCGCGAACGGATTGACGAATCCGAATAATTTCTGTTGCATCTGAAAGTAGAAACTCGCCCGATTACAACGGTATGTGTACTTTTCCCCTAGGCCATTCTAGTTATTCGTTTCGAGCATCAGAACTGCGTAAATTTTGAGTTTCTCAACTGTTTCTTACCTCCAAACTGCCATATCTCGCGAAAGGATTGACGAATTCGAATAATTCCTGTTGCAACTGAAAGTAGAAACTCGCTCGATTACAACGGTGTGTGTACTTTTCCCCTAGGCCTTTCTAGTTATTCGTTTCGAGCATCAGAACTGCGAAAATGTTGAGTTTCTCAACCGTTTCTTACCTCCAAACTGCCATATCTCGCGAACGGATTGACGAATCCGAATAATTTCTGTTGCATCTGTAAGTAGAAACTCGCCCGATTACAACGCTATTTGTACTTTTCCCCTAGGCCATTCTAGTTATTCGTTTCGAGCATCAGAACTGCGAAAATTTGAGTTTCTCAACTGTTTCTTCCCTCCAAACTGCCATATCTCGCGAACGGATTGACGAATCCCCAAAATTTCTGTTGCATCTGAAAGTAGAAACTCGCCCGATTACAACGGTATGGGTGCTTTTCCCCTAGGCCATTCTAGTTATTCGTTTCGAGCATCAGACCTGCGAAAATGTTGAGTTTCTCAACCGTTTCTTACCTCCAAACTGCCATATCTCGCGAACGGATTGACGAATCCGAATAATTTCTGTTGCATCTGAAAGTAGAAACTCGCCGGATTTCAACTGTATGCGTACTTTTCCCCTAGGCCTTTCTAGTTATTCGTTTCGAGCATCAGAACTGCGAAAATTTTGAGTTTCTCAACCGTTTCTTACGTCCAAACTGCCATATCTCGCGAACGGATTGACGAATCCGAATAATTTCTGTTGCATCTGAAAGTAGACACCCGCCCGATTACAACGGTATGTGTACTTTTCCCCTAGGCCATTCTAGTTATTCGTTTCGAGCATCAGAACTGCGAAAATGTTGAGTTTCGCAACCGTTTCTTACCTCCAAACTGCCATATCTAGCGAACGGATTGACGAATCCGAATAATTTCTGTTGCATCTGAAAGTAGAAACTCGCCGGATTACAACTGTATGTATACTTTTCCCCTAGGCCATTCTAGTTATTCGTTTCGAGCATCAGAACTGCGAAAATGTTGAGTTTCTCAACCGTTTCTTACCTCCACACTGCCATATCTCGCGAACGGATTGACGAAACCGAATAATTTCTGTTGCATCTGAAAGTAGAAACTCGCCCGATTGCAACGCTAAGTGTACTTTTCCCCTAGGCCATTCTAGTTATTCGTTTCGAGCATCAGAACTGCGAATATTTTGAGTTTCTCAACCGTTTCTTACCTCCAAACTGCCATATCTCGCGAACGGATTGACGAATCCGAATAATTTCTGTTGCATCTGTAAGTAGAAACTCGCCCGATTACAACGCTATTTGTACTTTTCCCCTAGGCCATTCTAGTTATTCGTTTCGAGCATCAGAACTGCGAAAATTTTGAGTTTCTCAACTGTTTCTTCCCTCCAAACTGCCATATCTCGCGAACGGATTGACGAATCCCCAAAATTTCTGTTGCATCTGAAAGTAGAAACTCGCCCGATTACAACGGTATGGGTGCTTTTCCCCTAGGCCATTCTAGTTATTCGTTTCGAGCATCAGAACTGCGAAAAGGTTGAGTTTCTCAACCGTTTCTTACCTCCAAACTGCCATATCTCGCGAACGGATTGACGAATCCGAATAATTTCTGTTGCATCTGAAAGTAGAAACTCGCCGGATTTCAACTGTATGCGTACTTTTCCCCTAGGCCATTCTAGTTATTCGTTTCGAGCATCAGAACTGCGAAAATGTTGAGTTTCTCAACCGTTTCTTACCTCCAAACTGCCATATCTAGCGAACGGATTGACGAATCCGAATAATTTCTGTTGCATCTGAAAGTAGAAACTCGCCGGATGACAACTGTATGTATACTTTTCCCCTAGGCCATTCTAGTTATTCCTTTCGAGCATCAGAACTGCGAACATGTTGAGTTTCTCAACCGTTTCTTACCTCCAAACTGCCATATCTCGCGAACGGATTGACGAAACCGAATAATTTCTGTTGCATCTGAAAGTAGAAACTCGCCGGATTTCAACTGTATGCGTACTTTTCCCCTAGGCAATTCTAGTTATTCGTTTCGAGCATCAGAACTGCGAGAATTTTGAGTTTCTCAACCGCTTCTTACCTCCAAACTGCCATATCTCGCGAACGGTTTTACGACTCTCAATAATTTCTGTTGCATCTGAAAGTAGAAACTCGCCGGATTTCAACTGTATGCGTACTTTTCCCCTAGGCCATTCTAGTTATTCGTTTCGAGCATCAGAACTGCGAAAATATTGAGTTTTTCACACGTTTCTTACCTCTAAACTGCCATATCTCGCGAACGGATTGACGAATCCGAATAATTTCTGTTGCATCTGAAAGTAGAAACTCGCCCGATTACAACGGTATGTGTACTTTTCCCCTAGGCCACTCTAGTTATTCGTTTCGAGCATCAGAACTGCGTAAATTTTGAGTTTCTCAACTGTTTCTTACCTCCAAACTGCCATATCTCGCGAAAGGATTGACGAATTCGAATAATTCCTGTTGCAACTGAAAGTAGAAACTCGCTCGATTACAACGGTGTGTGTACTTTTCCCCTAGGCCTTTCTAGTTATTCGTTTCGAGCATCAGAACTGCGAAAATGTTGAGTTTCTCAACCGTTTCTTACCTCCAAACTGCCATATCTCGCGAACGGATTGACGAATCCGAATAATTCCTGTTGCATCTGTAAGTAGAAACTCGCCCGATTACAACGCTGTTTGTACTTTTCCCCTAGGCCATTCTAGTTATTCGTTTCGAGCATCAGAACTGCGAAAATTTGAGTTTCTCAACTGTTTCTTCCCTCCAAACTGCCATATCTCGCGAACGGATTGAAGAATCCCCAAAATTTCTGTTGCATCTGAAAGTAGAAACTCGCCCGATTACAACGGTATGGGTGCTTTTCCCCTAGGCCATTCTAGTTATTCGTTTCGAGCATCAGACCTGCGAAAATGTTGAGTTTCTCAACCGTTTCTTACCTCCAAACTGCCATATCTCGCGAACGGATTGACGAATCCGAATAATTTCTGTTGCATCTGAAAGTAGAAACTCGCCGGATTTCAACTGTATGCGTACTTTTCCCCTAGGCCATTCTATTTATTCGTTTCGAGCATCAGAACTGCGAAAATATTGAGTTTTTCACACGTTTCTTACCTCCAAACTGCCATATCTCGCGAACGGATTGACGAATCCGAATAATTTCTGTTGCATCTGAAAGTAGAAACTCGCCCGATTACAACGGTATGTGTACTTTTCCCCTAGGCCATTCTAGTTATTCGTTTCGAGCATCAGAACTGCGTAAATTTTGAGTTTCTCAACTGTTTCTTACCTCCAAACTGCCATATCTCGCGAAAGGATTGACGAATTCGAATAATTTCTGTTGCAACTGAAAGTAGAAACTCGCTCGATTACAACGGTGTGTGTACTTTTCCCCTAGACCTTTCTAGTTTTTCGTTTCGAGCATCAGAACTGCGAAAATTTTGAGTTTCTCAACCGTTTCTTACGTCCAAACTGCCATATCTCGCGAACGGATTGACGAATCCGAATAATTTCTGTTGCATCTGAAAGTAGACACCCGCCCGATTACAACGGTATGTGTACTTTTCCCCTAGGCCATTCTAGTTATTCGTTTCGAGCATCAGAACTGCGAAAATGTTGAGTTTCTCAACCGTTTCTTACCTCCAAACTGCCATATCTAGCGAACGGATTGACGAATCCGAATAATTTCTGTTGCATCTGAAAGTAGAAACTCGCCGGATGACAACTGTATGTATACTTTTCCCCTAGGCCATTCTAGTTATTCCTTTCGAGCATCAGAACTGCGAACATGTTGAGTTTCTCAACCGTTTCTTACCTCCAAACTGCCATATCTCGCGAACGGATTGACGAAACCGAATAATTTCTGTTGCATCTGAAAGTAGAAACTCGCCGGATTTCAACTGTATGCGTACTTTTCCCCTAGGCAATTCTAGTTATTCGTTTCGAGCATCAGAACTGCGAGAATTTTGAGTTTCTCAACCGCTTCTTACCTCCAAACTGCCATATCTCGCGAACGGTTTTACGACTCTCAATAATTTCTGTTGCATCTGAAAGTAGAAACTCGCCGGATTTCAACTGTATGCGTACTTTTCCCCTAGGCCATTCTAGTTATTCGTTTCGAGCATCAGAACTGCGAAAATATTGAGTTTTTCACACGTTTCTTACCTCTAAACTGCCATATCTCGCGAACGGATTGACGAATCCGAATAATTTCTGTTGCATCTGAAAGTAGAAACTCGCCCGATTACAACGGTATGTGTACTTTTCCCCTAGGCCATTCTAGTTATTCGTTTCGAGCATCAGAACTGCGTAAATTTTGAGTTTCTCAACTGTTTCTTACCTCCAAACTGCCATATCTCGCGAAAGGATTGACGAATTCGAATAATTCCTGTTGCAACTGAAAGTAGAAACTCGCTCGATTACAACGGTGTGTGTACTTTTCCCCTAGGCCTTTCTAGTTATTCGTTTCGAGCATCAGAACTGCGAAAATGTTGAGTTTCTCAACCGTTTCTTACCTCCAAACTGCCATATCTCGCGAACGGATTGACGAATCCGAATAATTTCTGTTGCATCTGTAAGTAGAAACTCGCCCGATTACAACGCTATTTGTACTTTTCCCCTAGGCCATTCTAGTTATTCGTTTCGAGCATCAGAACTGCGAAAATTTGAGTTTCTCAACTGTTTCTTCCCTCCAAACTGCCATATCTCGCGAACGGATTGACGAATCCCCAAAATTTCTGTTGCATCTGAAAGTAGAAACTCGCCCGATTACAACGGTATGGGTGCTTTTCCCCTAGGCCATTCTAGTTATTCGTTTCGAGCATCAGACCTGCGAAAATGTTGAGTTTCTCAACCGTTTCTTACCTCCAAACTGCCATATCTCGCGAACGGATTGACGAATCCGAATAATTTCTGTTGCATCTGAAAGTAGAAACTCGCCGGATTTCAACTGTATGCGTACTTTTCCCCTAGGCCTTTCTAGTTATTCGTTTCGAGCATCAGAACTGCGAAAATTTTGAGTTTCTCAACCGTTTCTTACGTCCAAACTGCCATATCTCGCGAACGGATTGACGAATCCGAATAATTTCTGTTGCATCTGAAAGTAGACACCCGCCCGATTACAACGGTATGTGTACTTTTCCCCTAGGCCATTCTAGTTATTCGTTTCGAGCATCAGAACTGCGAAAATGTTGAGTTTCGCAACCGTTTCTTACCTCCAAACTGCCATATCTAGCGAACGGATTGACGAATCCGAATAATTTCTGTTGCATCTGAAAGTAGAAACTCGCCGGATTACAACTGTATGTATACTTTTCCCCTAGGCCATTCTAGTTATTCGTTTCGAGCATCAGAACTGCGAAAATGTTGAGTTTCTCAACCGTTTCTTACCTCCACACTGCCATATCTCGCGAACGGATTGACGAAACCGAATAATTTCTGTTGCATCTGAAAGTAGAAACTCGCCCGATTGCAACGCTAAGTGTACTTTTCCCCTAGGCCATTCTAGTTATTCGTTTCGAGCATCAGAACTGCGAATATTTTGAGTTTCTCAACCGTTTCTTACCTCCAAACTGCCATATCTCGCGAACGGATTGACGAATCCGAATAATTTCTGTTGCATCTGTAAGTAGAAACTCGCCCGATTACAACGCTATTTGTACTTTTCCCCTAGGCCATTCTAGTTATTCGTTTCGAGCATCAGAACTGCGAAAATTTGAGTTTCTCAACTGTTTCTTCCCTCCAAACTGCCATATCTCGCGAACGGATTGACGAATCCCCAAAATTTCTGTTGCATCTGAAAGTAGAAACTCGCCCGATTACAACGGTATGGGTGCTTTTCCCCTAGGCCATTCTAGTTATTCGTTTCGAGCATCAGACCTGCGAAAATGTTGAGTTTCTCAACCGTTTCTTACCTCCAAACTGCCATATCTCGCGAACGGATTGACGAATCCGAATAATTTCTGTTGCATCTGAAAGTAGAAACTCGCCGGATTTCAACTGTATGCGTACTTTTCCCTAGGCCTTTCTAGTTATTCGTTTCGAGCATCAGAACTGCGAAAATTTTGAGTTTCTCAACCGTTTCTTACCTCCAAACTGCCATATCTCGCGAACGGATTGACGAATCCGAATAATTTCTGTTGCATCTGAAAGTAGACACCCGCCCGATTACAACGGTATGTGTACTTTTCCCCTAGGCCATTCTAGTTATTCGTTTCGAGCATCAGAACTGCGAAAATGTTGAGTTTCTCAACCGTTTCTTACCTCCAAACTGCCATATCTAGCGAACGGATTGACGAATCCGAATAATTTCTGTTGCATCTGAAAGTAGAAACTCGCCGGATTACAACTGTATGTATACTTTTCCCCTAGGCCATTCTAGTTATTCCTTTCTAGCATCAGAACTGCGAAAATGTTGAGCTTCTCAACCGTTTCTTACCTCCAAACTGCCATATCTCGCGAACGGATTGACGAAACCGAATAATTTCTGTTGCATCTGAAAGTAGAAACTCGCCGGATTTCAACTGTATGCGTACTTTTCCCCTAGGCCATTCTAGTTATTCGTTTCGAGCATCAGAACTGCGAGAATTTTGAGTTTCTCAACCGCTTCTTACCTCCAAACTGCCATATCTCGCGAACGGTTTTACGACTCTCAATAATTTCTGTTGCATCTGAAAGTAGAAACTCGCCCGATTGCAACGCTATGTGTACTTTTCCCCTAGGCCATTCTAGTTATTCGTTTCGAGCATCAGAACTGCGAAAATTTTGAGTTTCTCAACCGTTTCTTACCTCCAAACTGCCATATCTCGCGAACGGATTGACGAATCCGAATAATTTCTGTTGCATCTGTAAGTAGAAACTCGCCCGATTACAACGCTATTTGTACTTTTCCCCTAGGCCATTCTAGTTATTCGTTTCGAGCATCAGAACTGCGAAAATTTTGAGTTTCTCAACTGTTTCTTCCCTCCAAACTGCCATATCTCGCGAACGGATTGACGAATCCCCAAAATTTCTGTTGCATCTGAAAGTAGAAACTCGCCCGATTACAACGGTATGGGTGCTTTTCCCCTAAGCCATTCCAGTTATTCGTTTCGAGCATCAGAACTGCGAAAATGTTGAGTTTCTCAACCGTTTCTTACCTCCAAACTGCCATATCTCGCGAACGGATTGACGAATCCGAATAATTTCTGTTGCATCTGAAAGTAGAAACTCGCTGGATTTCAACTGTATGCGTACTTTTCCCCTAGGCCATTCTAGTTATTCGTTTCGAGCATCAGAACTGCGAAAATATTGAGTTTTTCACACGTTTCTTACCTCCAAACTGCCATATCTCGCGAACGGATTGACGAATCCGAATAATTTCTGTTGCATCTGAAAGTAGAAACTCGCCCTTTTACAACGCTATGTGTACTTTTCCCCTAGGCCTTTCTAGTTATTCGTTTCGAGCATCAGAACTGCGAAAATTTTGAGTTTCTCAACCGTTTCTTACGTCCAAACTGCCATATCTCGCGAACGGATTGACGAATCCGAATAATTTCTGTTGCATCTGAAAGTAGACACCCGCCCGATTACAACGGTATGTGTACTTTTCCCCTAGGCCATTCTAGTTATTCGTTTCGAGCATCAGAACTGCGAAAATGTTGAGTATCTCAACCGTTTCTTACCTCCAAACTGCCATATCTAGCGAACGGATTGACGAATCCGAATAATTTCTGTTGCATCTGTAAGTAGAAACTCGCCCGATTACAACGCTATTTGTACTTTTCCCCTAGGCCATTCTTGTTATTCGTTTCGAGCATCAGAACTGCGAAAATTTTGAGTTTCTCAGCTGTTTCTTCCCTCCAAACTGCCATATCTCGCGAACGGATCGACGAATCCCCAAAATTTCTGTTGCATCTGAAAGTAGAAACTCGCCCGATTACAACGGTATGGGTGCTTTTCCCCTAGGCCATTCTAGTTATTCGTTTCGAGCATCAGACCTGCGAAAATGTTGAGTTTCTCAACCGCTTCTTACCTCCAAACTGCCATATCTCGCGAACGGATTGACGAATCCGAATAATTTCTGTTGCATCTGAAAGTAGAAACTCGCCGGATTTCAACTGTATGCGTACTTTTCCCCTAGGCCATTCTAGTTATTCGTTTCGAGCATCAGAACTGCGAAAATATTGAGTTTTTCACACGTTTCTTACCTCCAAACTGCCATATCTCGCGAACGGATTGACGAATCCGAATAATTTCTGTTGCATCAGAAAGTAGAAACTCGCCCGATTACAACGGTATGTGTACTTTTCCCCTAGGCCATTCTAGTTATTCGTTTCGAGCATCAGAACTGCGTAAATTTTGAGTTTCTCAACTGTTTCTTACCTCCAAACTGCCATATCTCGCGAAAGGACTGACGAATTCGAATAATTCCTGTTGCAACTGAAAGTAGAAACTCGCTCGATTACAACGGTGTGTGTACTTTTCCCCTAGGCCTTTCTAGTTATTCGTTTCGAGCATCAGAACTGCGAAAATGTTGAGTTTCTCAACCGTTTCTTACCTCCAAACTGCCATATCTCACGAACGGATTGACGAATCCGAATAATTTCTGTTGCATCTGTAAGTAGAAACTCGCCCGATTACAACGCTATTTGTACTTTTCCCCTAGGCCATTCTAGTTATTCGTTTCGAGCATCAGAACTGCGAAAATTTTGAGTTTCTCAAACGTTTCTTTCATCCAAACTGCCATATCTCGCGAACGGATTGACGAATCCGAATAATTTCTGTTGCATCTAGAAGTAGAACCTTGTCCGATTACAACGGTGTGTGTACTTTTCCCCTAGGCCATTCTAGTTATTCGTTTCGAGCATCAGAAGTGCGAAAATTTTGAGTTTCTCAACCGTTTCGTACATCCAAACTGCTATATCTCGTGAAAGGATTGACGAATCCATGAAATTTCTGTTGCATCTGAAAGTAGAAACTCGCCCCATTACAACGGTATGTGTACTTTTCCCCTAGGCCATTCTAGTTATTCGTTTCGAGCATCAGAACAGCGAAAATTTTGAGTTTCTCAACTGTTTCTTACCTCCAAACTGCCATATCTCGCGAAAGGACTGACGAATTCGAATAATTCCTGTTGCAACTGAAAGTAGAAACTCGCCGGATTTCAACTGTATGCGTACTTTTCCCCTAGGCCATTCTAGTTATTCGTTTCGAGCATCAGAACTGCGAGAATTTTGAGTTTCTCAACCGCTTCTTACCTCCAAACTGCCATATCTCGCGAACGGTTTTACGACTCTCAATAATTTCTGTTGCATCTGAAAGTAGAAACTCGCCCGATTGCAACGCTATGTGTACTTTTCCCCTAGGCCATTCTAGTTATTCGTTTCGAGCATCAGAACTGCGAAAATTTTGAGTTTCTCAACCGTTTCTTACCTCCAAACTGCCATATCTCGCGAACGGATTGACGAATCCGAATAATTTCTGTTGCATCTGTAAGTAGAAACTCGCCCGATTACAACGCTATTTGTACTTTTCCCCTAGGCCATTCTAGTTATTCGTTTCGAGCATCAGAACTGCGAAAATTTTGAGTTTCTCAACTGTTTCTTCCCTCCAAACTGCCATATCTCGCGAACGGATTGACGAATCCCCAAAATTTCTGTTGCATCTGAAAGTAGAAACTCGCCCGATTACAACGGTATGGGTGCTTTTCCCCTAAGCCATTCCAGTTATTCGTTTCGAGCATCAGAACTGCGAAAATGTTGAGTTTCTCAACCGTTTCTTACCTCCAAACTGCCATATCTCGCGAACGGATTGACGAATCCGAATAATTTCTGTTGCATCTGAAAGTAGAAACTCGCTGGATTTCAACTGTATGCGTACTTTTCCCCTAGGCCATTCTAGTTATTCGTTTCGAGCATCAGAACTGCGAAAATATTGAGTTTTTCACACGTTTCTTACCTCCAAACTGCCATATCTCGCGAACGGATTGACGAATCCGAATAATTTCTGTTGCATCTGAAAGTAGAAACTCGCCCTTTTACAACGCTATGTGTACTTTTCCCCTAGGCCTTTCTAGTTATTCGTTTCGAGCATCAGAACTGCGAAAATTTTGAGTTTCTCAACCGTTTCTTACGTCCAAACTGCCATATCTCGCGAACGGATTGACGAATCCGAATAATTTCTGTTGCATCTGAAAGTAGACACCCGCCCGATTACAACGGTATGTGTACTTTTCCCCTAGGCCATTCTAGTTATTCGTTTCGAGCATCAGAACTGCGAAAATGTTGAGTATCTCAACCGTTTCTTACCTCCAAACTGCCATATCTAGCGAACGGATTGACGAATCCGAATAATTTCTGTTGCATCTGTAAGTAGAAACTCGCCCGATTACAACGCTATTTGTACTTTTCCCCTAGGCCATTCTTGTTATTCGTTTCGAGCATCAGAACTGCGAAAATTTTGAGTTTCTCAGCTGTTTCTTCCCTCCAAACTGCCATATCTCGCGAACGGATCGACGAATCCCCAAAATTTCTGTTGCATCTGAAAGTAGAAACTCGCCCGATTACAACGGTATGGGTGCTTTTCCCCTAGGCCATTCTAGTTATTCGTTTCGAGCATCAGAACTGCGAAAATGTTGAGTTTCTCAACCGTTTCTTACCTCCAAACTGCCATATCTCGCGAACGGATAGACGATTCCGAATAATTTCTGTTGCATCTGAAAGTAGAAACTCGCCGGATTTCAACTGTATGCGTACTTTTCCCCTAGGCCATTCTAGTTATTCGTTTCGAGCATCAGAACTGCGAAAATATTGAGTTTTTCACACGTTTCTTACCTCCAAACTGCCATATCTCGCGAACGGATTGACGAATCCGAATAATTTCTGTTGCATCAGAAAGTAGAAACTCGCCCGATTACAACGGTATGTGTACTTTTCCCCTAGGCCATTCTAGTTATTCGTTTCGAGCATCAGAACTGCGTAAATTTTGAGTTTCTCAACTGTTTCTTACCTCCAAACTGCCATATCTCGCGAAAGGACTGACGAATTCGAATAATTCCTGTTGCAACTGAAAGTAGAAACTCGCTCGATTACAACGGTGTGTGTACTTTTCCCCTAGGCCTTTCTAGTTATTCGTTTCGAGCATCAGAACTGCGAAAATGTTGAGTTTCTCAACCGTTTCTTACCTCCAAACTGCCATATCTCACGAACGGATTGACGAATCCGAATAATTTCTGTTGCATCTGTAAGTAGAAACTCGCCCGATTACAACGCTATTTGTACTTTTCCCCTAGGCCATTCTAGTTATTCGTTTCGAGCATCAGAACTGCGAAAATTTTGAGTTTCTCAAACGTTTCTTTCATCCAAACTGCCATATCTCGCGAACGGATTGACGAATCCGAATAATTTCTGTTGCATCTAGAAGTAGAACCTTGTCCGATTACAACGGTGTGTGTACTTTTCCCCTAGGCCATTCTAGTTATTCGTTTCGAGCATCAGAAGTGCGAAAATTTTGAGTTTCTCAACCGTTTCGTACATCCAAACTGCTATATCTCGTGAAAGGATTGACGAATCCATGAAATTTCTGTTGCATCTGAAAGTAGAAACTCGCCCCATTACAACGGTATGTGTACTTTTCCCCTAGGCCATTCTAGTTATTCGTTTCGAGCATCAGAACAGCGAAAATTTTGAGTTTCTCAACTGTTTCTTACCTCCAAACTGCCATATCTCGCGAAAGGACTGACGAATTCGAATAATTCCTGTTGCAACTGAAAGTAGAAACTCGCTCGATTACAACGGTGTGTGTACTTTTCCCCTAGGCCATTCTACCTATTCATTTCGAGCATCAGAACTGCGAAAATATTGAGTTTCTCAAACGTTTCTTACCTCCAAACTGCCATATCTCGCGAACGGATTGACGAATCCTGAAAATTTCTATTGCATCTGAAAGTAGAAACTCGCCCGATTACAACGATATGTGTACTTTTCCCCTAGGCCATTCTACTTATTCGTTTCGAGCGTCAGAACTGCGGATATTTTGAGTTTCTCAACCGTTTCTTTCATCCAAACTGCCATATCTCGCGAACGAATTGACGAATCAGAATAATTTCTGTTGCATTTGAAAGTAGAAAGTCGCCCGATTACAACGGTATGTGTACTTTTCCCCTAGGCCATTCTAGTTATTCGTTTCGAGCATCAGAACTGCGAAAATTTTGGGTTTCTCAACTGTTTCTTCCTTCCAAACTGCCATATCTCGCGAACGGATTGACGAATTCGAATAATTTCTGTTGCAACTGAAAGTAGAAACTCGCCCGATTACAACGGTGTGTGTACTTTTCCCCTAGGCCATTCTAGTTATTCGTTTCGAGCATCAGAACTGCGAAAATTTTGAGTTTCACAACCGTTTCTTCCCTCCAAACTGCCATATCTCGCGAACGGATTGACGAATCCGCAAAATTTCTGTTGCACCTGAAAGTAGAAACTCGCCCGATTACAACGCTATTTGTACTTTTCCCCTAGGCCATTCTTGTTATTCGTTTCGAGCATCAGAACTGCGAAAATTTTGAGTTTCTCAACTGTTTCTTCCCTCCAAACTGCCATATCTCGCGAACGGATTGACGAATCCCCAAAATTTCTGTTGCATCTGAAAGTAGAAACTCGCCCGATTACAACGGTATGTGTACTTTTCCCCTAGGCCATTCTAGTTAATCGTTTCGAGCATCAGAACTGCGTAAATTTTGAGTTTCTCAACTGTTTCTTACCTCCAAACTGCCATATCTAGCGAACGGATTGACGAATCCGAATAATTTCTGTTGCATCTGAAAGTAGAAACACGCCGGATTACAACTGTATGTATACTTTTCCCCTAGGCCATTCTAGTTATTCGTTTCGAGCATCAGTACCTGCGCGAATTTTGAGTTTCTCAACCGCTTCTTACCTCCAAACTGCCATATCTCGCGAACGGATTGACGACTCTCAATAATTTCTGTTGCATCTGAAAGTAGAAACTCGCCGGATTTCAACTGTATGCGTACTTTTCCCCTAGGCCATTCTAGTTATTCGTTTCGAGCATCAGAACTGCGAAAATTTTGAGTTTCTCAACCGTTTCTTACGTCCAAACTGCCATATCTCGCGAACGGATTGACGAATCCGAATAATTTCTGTTGCATCTGAAAGTAGACACCCGCCCGATTACAACGGTATGTGTACTTTTCCCCTAGGCCATTCTAGTTATTCGTTTCGAGCATCAGAACTGCGAAAATGTTGAGTTTCTCAACCGTTTCTTACCTCCAAACTGCCATATCTAGCGAACGGATTGACGAATCCGAATAATTTCTGTTGCATCTGAAAGTAGAAACTCGCCGGATTACAACTGTATGTATACTTTTCCCCTAGGCCATTCTAGTTATTCGTTTCGAGCATCAGAACTGCGCGAATTTTGAGTTTCTCAACCGCTTCTTACCTCCAAACTGCCATATCTCGCGAACGGATTGACGACTCTCAATAATTTCTGTTGCATCTAAAAGTAGAAACTCGCCCGATTGCAACGCTATGTGTACTTTTCCCCTAGGCCATTCTAGTTATTCGTTTCGAGCATCAGAACTGCGAAAATTTTGAGTTTCTCAACCGTTTCTTACCTCCAAACTGCCATATCTCGCGAACGGATTGACGAATCCGAATAATTTCTGTTGCATCTGAAAGTAGACACCCGCCCGATTACAACGGTATGTGTACTTTTCCCCTAGGCCATTCTAGTTATTCGTTTCGAGCATCAGAACTGCGAAAATGTTGAGTTTCTCAACCGTTTCTTACCTCCAAACTGCCATATCTAGCGAATGGATTGACGAATCCGAATAATTTCTGTTGCATCTGAAAGTAGAATCTCGCCGGATTACAACTGTTTGTATACTTTTCCCCTAGGCCATTCTAGTTATTCCTTTCGAGCATCAGAACTGCGAAAATGTTGAGTTTCTCATCCGTTTCTTACCTCCAAACTGCCATATCTCGCGAACGGATTGACGAAACCGAATAATTTCTGTTTCATCTGAAAGTAGAAACTCGCCGGATTTCAACTGTATGCGTACTATTCCCCTAGGCCATTCTAGTTATTCGTTTCGAGCATCAGAACTGCCAGAATTTTGAGTTTCTCAACCGCTTCTTACCTCCAAACTGCCATATCTCGCGAACGGATTGACGACTCTCAATAATTTCTGTTGCATCTGAAAGTAAAAACTCGCCCGATTGCAACGCTATGTGTACTTTTCCCCTAGGCCATTCTAGTTATTCGTTTCGAGCATCAGAACTGCGAAAATTTTGAGTTTCTCAACCGTTTCTTACCTCCAAACTGCCATATCTCGCGAACGGATTGACGAATCCGAATAATTTCTGTTGCATCTGTAAGTAGAAACTCGCCCGATTACAACGCTATTTGTACTTTTCCCCTAGGCCATTCTTGTTATTCGTTTCGAGCATCAGAACTGCGAAAATTTTGAGTTTCTCAACTGCTTCTTCCCTCCAAACTGCCATATCTCGCGAACGGAATGACGAATCCCCAAAATTTCTGTTGCATCTGAAAGTAGAAACTCGCCCGATTACAACGGTATGTGTACTTTTCCCCTAGGCCATTCTAGTTATTCGTTTCGAGCATCAGAACTGCGTAAATTTTGAGTTTCTCAACTGTTTCTTACCTCCAAACTGCCATATCTCGCGAAAGGATTGACGAATTCGAATAATTTCTGTTGCAACTGAAAGTAGAAACTCGCTCGATTACAACGGTGTGTGTACTTTTCCCCTAGGCCATTCTTGTTATTCGTTTCGAGCATCAGAACTGCGAAAATTTTGTGTTTCTCAACCGTTTCTTACCTCCAAACTGCCATATCTCGCGAACGGATTGACGAATCCGAATGATTTCTGTTGCATCTGTAGGTAGAAACTCGCCCGATTACAACGCTATTTGTATTTTTCCCCTAGGCCGTTCTAGTTATTCGTTTCGAGCATCAGAACTGCGAAAATTTTGAGTTTCTCAACTGTTTCTTCCCTCCAAACTGCCATATCTCGCGAACGGATTGACGAATCCCCAAAATTTCTGTTGCATCTGAAAGTAGAAGCTCGCCCGATTACAACGGTATGGGTGCTTTTCCCCTAGGCCATTCTAGTTATTCGTTTCGAGCATCAGAACTGCGAAAATTTTGAGTTTCTCAACTGTTTCTTCCCTCCAAACTGCCATATCTCGCGAACGGATTGACGAATCCCCAAAATTTCTGTTGCATCTGAAAGTAGAAACTCGCCCGATTACAACGGTATGGGTGCTTTTCCCCTAGGCCATTCTAGTTATTCGTTTCGAGCATCAGAACTGGGAAAATGTTGGGTTTCTCAACCGTTTCTTACCTCCAAACTGCCATATCTCGCGAACGGTTTGACGAATCCGAATTATTTCTGTTGCATCTGAAAGTAGAAACTCGCGGATTTCAACTGTATGCGTACTTTTCCCCTAGGCCATTCTATTTATTCGTTTCGAGCATCAGAACTGCGAAAATATTGAGTTTTTCACACGTTTCTTACTTCCAAACTGCCATATCTCGCGAACGGATTGACGAATCCGAATAATTTCTGTTGCATCTGAAAGTAGAAACTCGCCCGATTACAACGGTATGTGTACTTTTCCCCTAGGCCATTCTAGTTATTCGTTTCGAGCATCAGAACTGCGAAAATGTTGAGTTTCTCAACCGTTTCTTACCTCCAAACTGCCATATCTAGCGAACGGATTGACGAATCCGAATAATTTCTGTTGCATCTGAAAGTAGAAACTCGCCCGATCACAACGGTATGTGTACTTTTCCCCTAGGCCATTCTAGTTATTCCTTTCGAGCATCAGAACTGCGAAAATGTTGAGTTTCTCAACCGTTTCTTACCTCCAAACTGCCATATCTCGCGAACGGATTGACGAAACCGAATAATTTCTGTTGCATCTGAAAGTAGAAACTCGCCGGATTTCAATTGTATGCGTACTTTTCCCCTAGGCCATTCTAGTTATTCGTTTCGAGCATAAGAACTGCGAGAATTTTGAGTTTCTCAACCGCTTCTTACCTCCAAACTGCCATATCTCGCGAACGGATTGACGACTCTCAATAATTTCTGTTGCATCTGAAAGTAGAAACTCGCTCGATTACAATGGTGTGTGTACTTTTCCCCTAGGCCTTTCTAGTTATTCGTTTCGAGCATCAGAACTGCGAAAATGTTGAGTTTCTCAACCGTTTCTTACCTCCAAACTGCCATATCTCGCGAACGGATTGACGAATCCGAATAATTTCTGTTGCATCTGTAAGTAGAAACTCGCCCGATTACAACGCAATTTGTACTTTTCCCCTAGGCCATTCTAGTTATTCGTTTCGAGCATCAGAACTGCGAAAATTTGAGTTTCTCAACTGTTTCTTCCCTCCAAACTGCCATATCTCATGAACGGATTGACGAATCCCCAAAATTTCTGTTGCATCTGAAAGTAGAAACTCGCCCGATTACAACGGTATGGGTGCTTTTCCCCTAGGCCATTCTAGTTATTCGTTTCGAGCATCAGACCTGCGAAAATGTTGAGTTTCTCAACCGTTTCTTACCTCCAAACTGCCATATCTCGCGAACGGATTGACGAATCCGAATAATTTCTGTTGCATCTGTAAGTAGAAACTCGCCCGATTACAACGCTATTTGTTCTTTTCCCCTAGGCCATTCTAGTTATTCGTTTCGAGCATCAGAACTGCGAAAATTTGAGTTTCTCAACTGTTTCTTCCCTCCAAACTGCCATATCTCGCGAACAGATTGACGAATCCCCAAAATTTCTGTTGCATCTGAAAGTAGAAAGTCGCCCGATTACAACGGTATGGGTGCTTTTCCCCTAGGCCATTCTAGTTATTCGTTTCGTGCATCAGACCTGCGAAAATGTTGAGTTTCTCAACCGTTTCTTACCTCCAAACTGCCATATCTCGCGAACGGATTGACGAATCCGAATAATTTCTGTTGCATCTGAAAGTAGAAACTCGCCGGATTTCAACTGTATGCGTACTTTTCCCCTAGGCCATTCTATTTATTCGTTTCGAGCATCAGAACTGCGAAAATATTGAGTTTTTCACACGTTTCTTACCTCCAAACTGCCATATCTCGCGAACGGATTGACGAATCCGAATAATTTCTGTTGCATCTGAAAGTAGAAACTCGCCCGATTACAACGGTATGACTGCTTTTCCCCTAGGCCATTCTAGTTATTCGTTTCGAGCATCAGAACTGCGAAAATGTTGAGTTTCTCAACCGTTTCTTACCTCCAAACTGCCATATCTCGCGAACGGATTGACGAATCCGAATAATTTCTGTTGCATCTGAAAGTAGAGACTCGCCGGATTTCAACTGTATGCGTACTTTTCCCCTAGGCCATTCTAGTTATTCGTTTCGAGCATCAGAACTGCGAAAATGTTGAGTTTCTCAACCGTTTCTTACCTCCAAACTGCCATATCTCGCGAACGGATTGACGAATCCGAATAATTTCTGTTGCATCTGAAAGTAGAAACTCGCCGGATTTCAACTGTATGCGTACTTTTCCCCTAGGCCATTCTAGTTATTCGTTTCGAGCATCAGAACTGCGAAAATATTGAGTTTTTCACACGTTTCTTAACTCCAAACTGCCATATCTCGCGAACGGATTGTTGAATCCGAATAATTTCTGTTGCATCTGAAAGTAGAAACTCGCCCGATTACAACGGTATGTGTACTTTTCCCCTAGGCCATTCTAGTTATTCGTTTCGAGCATCAGAACTGCGTAAATTTTGAGTTTCTCAACTGTTTCTTACCTCCAAACTGCCATATCTCGCGAACGGATTGACGAATCTGAATAATTTCTGTTGCATCTGAAAGTAGACACCCGCCCGATTACAACGGTATGTGTACTTTTCCCCTAGGCCATTCTAGTTATTCGTTTCGAGCATCAGAACTGCGAAAATGTTGAGTTTCTCAACCGTTTCTTACCTCCAAACTGCCATATCTAGCGAATGGATTGACGAATCCGAATAATTTCTGTTGCATCTGAAAGTAGAAACTCGCCGGATTACAACTGTATGTATACTTTTCCCCTAGGCCATTCTAGTTATTCCTTTCGAGCATCAGAACTGCGAAAATGTTGAGTTTCTCAACCGTTTCTTACCTCCAAACTGCCATATCTCGCGAACGGATTGACGAAACCGAATAATTTCTGTTGCATCTGAAAGTAGAAACTCGCCGGATTTCAACTGTATGCGTACTATTCCCCTAGGCCATTCTAGTTATTCGTTTCGAGCATCAGAACTGCCAGAATTTTGAGTTTCTCAACCGCTTCTTACCTCCAAACTGCCATATCTCGCGAACGGATTGACGACTCTCAATAATTTCTGTTGCATCTGAAAGTAGAAACTCGCCCGATTGCAACGCTACGTGTACTTTTCCCCTAGGCCATTCTAGTTATTCGTTTCGAGCATCAGAACTGCGAAAATTTGAGTTTCTCAACCGTTTCTTACCTCCAAACTGCCATATCTCGCGAACGGATTGACGAATCCGAATAATTTCTGTTGCATCTGTAAGTAGAAACTCGCCCGATTACAACGCTATTTGTACTTTTCCCCTAGGCCATTCTTGTTATTCGTTTCGAGCATCAGAACTGCGAAAATTTTGAGTTTCTCAACTGTTTCTTCCCTCCAAACTGCCATATCTCGCGAACGGATTGACGAATCCCCAAAATTTCTGTTGCATCTGAAAGTAGAAACTCGCCCGATTACAACGGTATGTGTACTTTTCCCCTAGGCCATTCTAGTTATTCGTTTCGAGCATCAGAACTGCGTAAATTTTGAGTTTCTCAACTGTTTCTTACCTCCAAACTGCCATATCTCGCGAAAGGATTGACGAATTCGAATAATTTCTGTTGCAACTGAAAGTAGAAACTCGCTCGATTACAACGGTGTGTGTACTTTTCCCCTAGGCCATTCTTGTTATTCGTTTCGAGCATCAGAACTGCGAAAATTTTGAGTTTCTCAACCGTTTCTTACCTCCAAACTGCCATATCTCGCGAACGGATTGACGAATCCGAATAATTTCTGTTGCATCTGTAAGTAGAAACTCGCCCGATTACAACGCTATTTGTATTTTTCCCCTAGGCCGTTCTAGTTATTCGTTTCGAGCATCAGAACTGCGAAAATTTTGAGTTTCTCAACTGTTTCTTCCCTCCAAACTGCCATATCTCGCGAACGGATTGACGAATCCCCAAAATTTCTCTTGCATCTGAAAGTAGAAACTCGCCCGATTACAACGGTATGGGTGCTTTTCCCCTAGGCCATTCTAGTTATTCGTTTCGAGCATCAGAGCTGCGAAAATTTTGAGTTTCTCAACTGTTTCTTCCCTCCAAACTGCCATATCTCGCGAACGGATTGACGAATCCCCAAAATTTCTGTTGCATCTGAAAGTAGAAACTCGCCCGATTACAACGGTATGGGTGCTTTTCCCCTAGGCCATTCTAGTTATTCGTTTCGAGCATCAGAACTGGGAAAATGTTGGGTTTCTCAACCGTTTCTTACCTCCAAACTGCCATATCTAGCGAACGGATTGACGAATCCGAATAATTTCTGTTGCATCTGAAAGTAGAAACTCGCCCGATTACAACGGTATGTGTACTTTTCCCCTAGGCCATTCTAGTTATTCGTTTCGAGCATCAGAACTGCGAAAATGTTGAGTTTCTCAACCGTTTCTTACCTCCAAACTGCCATATCTAGCGAACGGATTGACGAATCTGAATAATTTCTGTTGCATCTGAAAGTAGAAACTCGCCCGATTACAACGGTATGTGTACTTTTCCCCTAGGCCATTCTAGTTATTCCTTTCGAGCATCAGAACTGCGAAAATGTTGAGTTTCTCAACCGTTTCTTACCTCCAAACTGCCATATCTCGCGAACGGATTGACGAAACCGAATAATTTCTGTTGCATCTGAAAGTAGAAACTCGCCGGATTTCAACTGTATGCGTACTTTTCCCCTAGGCCATTCTAGTTATTCGTTTCGAGCATCAGAACTGCGAGAATTTTGAGTTTCTCAACCGCTTCTTACCTCCAAACTGCCATATCTCGCGAACGGATTGACGACTCTCAATAATTTCTGTTGCATCTGAAAGTAGAAACTCGCCCGATTGCAACGCTATGTGTACTTTTCCCCTAGGCCATTCTAGTTATTCGTTTCGAGCATCAGAACTGCGAAAATTTTGAGTTTCTCAACCGTTTCTTACCTCCAAACAGCCATATCTCGCGAACGGATTGACGAATCCGAATAATTTCTGTTGCATCTGTAAGTAGAAACCCCCCCGATTACAACGCTATTTGTACTTTTCCCCTAGGCCATTCTAGTTATTCGTTTCGAGCATCAGAACTGCGAAAATTTTGAGTTTCTCAACTGTTTCTTCCCTCCAAACTGCCATATCTCGCGAACGGATTGACGAATCCCCAAAATTTCTGTTGCATCTGAAAGTAGAAACTCGCCCGATTACAACGGTATGGGTGCTTTTCCCCTAGGCCATTCTAGTTATTCGTTTCGAGCATCAGAACTGCGAAAATGTTGAGTTTCTCAACCGTTTCTTACCTCCAAACTGCCATATCTCGCGAACGGATTGACGAATCCGAATAATTTCTGTTGCATCTGAAAGTAGAAACTCGCCGGATTTCAACTGTGTGCGTACTTTTCCCCTAGGCCATTCTAGTTATTCTTTTCGAGCATCAGAACTGCTAAAATATTGAGTTTTTCACACGTTTCTTACCTCCAAACTGCCATATCTCGCGAACGGATTGACGAATCCGAATAATTTCTGTTGCATCTGAAAGTAGAAACTCGCCCGATTACAACGGTATGTGTACTTTTCCCCTAGGCCATTCTAGTTATTCGTTTCGAGCATCAGAACTGCGTAAATTTTGAGTTTCTCAACTGTTTCTTACCTCCAAACTGCCATATCTCGCGAAAGGATTGACGAATTCGAATAATTCCTGTTGCAACTGAAAGTAGAAACTCGCTCGATTACAACGGTGTGTGTACTTTTCCCCTAGGCCTTTCTAGTTATTCGTTTCGAGCATCAGAACTGCGAAAATGTTGAGTTTCTCAACCGTTTCTTACCTCCAAACTGCCATATCTCGCGAACGGATTGACGAAACCGAATAATTTCTGTTGCATCTGAAAGTAGAAACTCGCCGGATTTCAACTGTATGCGTACTTTTCCCCTAGGCCATTCTAGTTATTCGTTTCGAGCATCAGAACTGCGAGAATTTTGAGTTTCTCAACCGCTTCTTACCTCCAAACTGCCATATCTCGCGAACGGTTTTACGACTCTCAATAATTTCTGTTGCATCTGAAAGTAGAAACTCGCCCGATTGCAACGCTATGTGTACTTTTCCCCTAGGCCATTCTAGTTATTCGTTTCGAGCATCAGAACTGCGAAAATTTTGAGTTTCTCAACCGTTTCTTACCTCCAAACTGCCATATCTCGCGAACGGATTGACGAATCCGAATAATTTCTGTTGCATCTGTAAGTAGAAACTCGCCCGATTACAACGCTATTTGTACTTTTCCCCTAGGCCATTCTAGTTATTCGTTTCGAGCATCAGAACTGCGAAAATTTTGAGTTTCTCAACTGTTTCTTCCCTCCAAACTGCCATATCTCGCGAACGGATTGACGAATCCCCAAAATTTCTGTTGCATCTGAAAGTAGAAACTCGCCCGATTACAACGGTATGGGTGCTTTTCCCCTAGGCCATTCTAATTATTCGTTTCGAGCATCAGAACTGCGAAAATGTTGAGTTTCTCAACCGTTTCTTACCTCCAAACTGCCATATCTCGCGAACGGATTGACGAATCCGAATAATTTCTGTTGCATCTGAAAGTAGAAACTCGCCGGATTTCAACTGTATGCGTACTTTTCCCCTAGGCCATTCTAGTTATTCGTTTCGAGCATCAGAACTGCGAAAATTTTGAGTTTCACAACCGTTTCTTCCCTCCAAACTGCCATATCTCGCGAACGGATTGACGAATCCGCAAAATTTCTGTTGCATCTGAAAGTAGAATCTCGCCCGATTACAACGGTATGTGTACTTTTCCCCTAGGCCATTCTACCTATTCATTTCGAGCATCAGAACTGCGAAAATATTGAGTTTCTCAAACGTTTCTTACCTCCAAACTGCCATATCTCGCGAACGGATTGACGAATCCTGAAAACTTCTATTGCATCTGAAAGTAGAAACTCGCGCGATTACAACGGTATGTGTACTTTTCCCCTAGGCCATTCTAGCTATTCGTTTCGAGCATCAGTACTGCGAAAATTTTGAGTTTCTCAACCGTTTCTTACTTCCAAACTGCCATATCTCGCGAACGGATTGACGAATCCGAATAACTTCTGTTGCATCTGAAAGTAGAAACTCGCCCGATAACAACGGTATGTGTACTTTTCCCCTAGGCCATTCTAGTTATTCGTTTCGACCATCAGAACTGCGAAAATTTTGAGTTTCTCAACCGTTTCCTCCATCCAAACTGCCATATCTCGCGCACGGATTGTTGAATCCTGAAAATTTCTATTGCATCTGAAAGTAGAAACTCGCCCGATTACAACGGTATGTGTACTTTTCCCGTAGGCCATTCTACTTATTCGTTTCGAGCATCAGAACTGCGAAGATTTTGAGTTTCTCAACCGTTTCGTACATCCAAACTGCTATATCTCGTGAAAGGATTGACGAATCCACGAAATTCGTGTTGCATCTGAAAGTAGAAACTCGCCCCATTACAACGGTATGTGTACTTTTCCCCTAGGCCATTCTAGTTATTCGTTTCGAGCATCAGAACTGCGAAAATTTTGAGTTTGTCAACCGTTTCTTACCTCCAAACTGCCATATCTCACGAACCGATTGACGAATCCGAATAATTTCTGTTGCATCTGAAAGTAGAAACTCGCCCGATTACAACGGTATGTGTACTTTTCCCCTAGGCCTTTCTAGTTATTCGTTTCGAGCATCAGAATTGCGAAAATTTTGAGTTTCTCAACTGTTTCTTCCCTCCAAACTGCCATATCTCGCGAACGGATTGACGAATCCGAATAATTTCTGTTTCATCTAGAAGTAGAAACTCGCCCGATTACAACGGTGTTTGTACTTTTCCCCTAGGCCATTCTAGTTATTCGTTTCGAGCATCAGAACTGCGAAAATTTTGAGTTTCTCAACCGTTTCTTACCTCCAAACTGCCATATCTCACGAACCGATTGACGAATCCGAATAATTTCTGTTGCATCTGAAAGTAGAAAGTCGCCCGATTACAACGGTATGTGTACTTTTCCCCCAGGCCATTCTAGTTATTCGTTTCGAGCATCAGAACTGCGAAAATTTTGAGTTTCTTAACTGTTTCTTCCTTCCAAACTGCCATATCTCGCGAACGGATTGACGAAGTCGACTAATTTCTGTTGCAACTGAAAGTAGAAACTCGCCCGATTACAACGGTGCGTGTACTTTTCCCCTAGGCCATTCTAGTTATTCGATTCGAACATCAGAACTGCGAAGATTTTGAGTTTCTCAACCGTTTCTTCCCTCCAAACTGGCATATCTCGCGAACGGATTGACCAATCCGCAAAATTTCTGTTGCATCTGAAAGTAGAATATCGCCCGGTTACAACGCTTTGTGTACTTTTCCCCTAGGCCATTCTACTTATTCATGTCGAGCATCAGAACTTGGAAAATATTGAGTTTCTCAATCGTTTCTTACCTCCAAACTGCCATATCTCGCGAACGGATTGACGAATCCGAATAATTTCTGTTGCCTCTGAAAGTGGAAACTCGCCCGATTACAACTGTATGTGTACTTTTCCCCTAGGCCATTCTAGTTATTCGTTTCGAGCATCAGAATTGCGAAAATTTTGAGTTTCTCAACCGTTTCTTTCATCCAAACTGCCATATCTCGCGAACGGATTGACGAATCCGAATAATTTCTGTTGCATCTAGAAGTAGAAACTCGTCCGATTACAACGGTATGTGTACTTTTCCCCTACGCCATTCTAGTTATTCGTTTCGAGCATCAGAACTGCGAAAATTTTGAGTTTCTCAACTGTTTCTTACTTCCAAACTGCCATATCTCGCGAACGGATTGACGAATTCGAATAATTTCTGTTGCAACTGAAAGTAGAAACTCGCCCGTTTACAACGGTGTGTGTACTTTTCCCCTAGGCCTTTCTAGTTATTCGTTTCGAGCATCAGAACTGCGAAAATTTTGAGTTTCTCAACTGTTTCTTACCTCCAAACT
Source organism: Ptiloglossa arizonensis (assembly GCF_051014685.1). Taxonomy (NCBI): domain Eukaryota; kingdom Metazoa; phylum Arthropoda; class Insecta; order Hymenoptera; family Colletidae; genus Ptiloglossa; species Ptiloglossa arizonensis. The sequence goes on from NW_027478496.1 coordinate 809,440, forward strand.
GCCATATCTCGCGAACGGATTGACGAATCCGAATAAGTTCTGTTGCATCTAGAAGTAGAAACTCGCCCGATTACAACGGTATGTGTACTTTTCCCCTAGGCCAATCTAGTTATTCGTTTCGAGCATCAGAACTGCGAAAATTTTGAGTTTCTCAACCGTTTCTTGCCTCCAAACTGCCATATCTCGCGAACGGATTGACGAATCCGAATAATTTCTGTTGCATCTGAAAGTAGAAACTCGCCGGATTTCAACTGTATGCGTACATTTCCCCTAGGCCATTCTAGTTATTCGTTTCGAGCATCAGAACTGCGGAAATTTTGAGTTTCTCAACCGTTTCTTACCTCCAAACTGCCATATCTCGCGAACCGATTGACGAATCCGAATAATTTCTGTTGCATCTGAAAGTAGAATATCGCCCGGTTACAACGGTATGTGTACTTTTCCCCTAGGCCATTCTACTTATTCATGTCGAGCATCAGAACTGCGAAAATATTGAGTTTCTCAATCGTTTCTTACCTCCAAACTGCCATATCTCGCGAACGGATTGACGAATCCGAATAATTTCTGTTGCATCTGAAAGTAGAAACTCGCCCGATTACAACGGTATGTATACTTTTCCCCTAGGCCATTCTCGTTATTCGTTTCGACCAGCAGAACTGCGAAAATTTTGATAGTTTCTCAACCGTTTCTTAGCTCCAAACTGCCATATCTCGCGGACGGATTGACGAATCCGCAAAATTTCTGTTGCCTCTGAAAGTGGAAACTCGCCCGATTACAACTGTATGTGTACTTTTCCCCTAGGCCATTCTAGTTATTCGTTTCGAGCATCAGAATTGCGAAAATTTTGAGTTTCTCAACCGTTTCGTACATCCAAACTGCCATATCTCGTGAAAGGATTGACGAATCCACGAAATTTCTGTTGCATCTGAAAGAAGAAACTCGCCCGATTACAACGGTATGTGTACTTTTCCCCTAAGCCATTCTAGTTATTCGTTTGGAGCATTCAGAACTGCGAAAATTTTGGTAGTTTCTCAACCGTTTCTTACCTCCAAACTGCCATATCTCGCGAACCGATTGACGAATCCGAATAATTTCTGATGCATCTAGAAGTAGAAACTCGTCCGATCACAACGGTATGTGTACTTTTCCCCTAGGCCAATCTAGTTATTCGTTTCGAGCATCAGAACTGCGAAAATTTTGAGTTTCTCAACCGCATCTTACATCCAAACTGGCATATCTCGCGAACGGATTGACGAGTCCGAATATCTTCTGTTGCATCTGAAAGTAGAAACTCGCCCGATAACAACGGTATGTGTACTTTTCCCCAAGGCCATTCTAGTTATTCGTTTCGAACATCAGAACTGCGAAGATTTTGAGTTTCTCAACCGTGTCTTTCCTCCAAACTGGCATATCTCGCGAACGGATTGACGAATCCGCAAAATTTCTGTTGCATCTGAAAGTAGAATATCGCCCGGTTACAACGGTATGTGTACTTTTCCCCAAGGCCATTCTACTTATTCATGTCGATCATCAGAACTGCGAAAATATTGAGTTTCTCAATCGTTTCTTACCTCCAAACTGCCATATCTCGCGAACGGATTGACGAATCCGAATAATTTCTGTTGCATCTGAAAGTAGAAACTCGCCCGATTACAACGGTATGTATACTTTTCCCCTAGGCCATTCTAGTTATTCGTTTCGACCATCAGAACAGCGAAAATTTTGATAGTTTCTCAACCGTTTCTTAGCTCCAAACTGCCATATCTCGCGAACGGATTGACGAATCCGCAAAATTTCTGTTGCCTCTGAAAGTGGAAACTCGACCGATTACAACTGTATGTGTACTTTTCCCCTAGGCCATTCTAGTTATTCGTTTCGAGCATCAGAAATGCGAAAATTTTGAGTTTCTCAACCGTTTCGTACATCCAAACTGCCATATCTCGTGAAAGGATTGACGAATCCACGAAATTTCTGTTGCATCTGAAAGAAGAATCTCGCCCGATTACAACGGTATGTGTACTTTTCCCCTAGGCCATTCTGGTTATTCGTTTCGAGCATTCAGAACTGCGAAAATTTTGATAGTTTCTCAACCGTTTCTTACTTCCAAACTGCCATATCTCGCGAACGGATTGACGAATCCGAATAACTTCTGTTGCATCTGAAAGTAGAAACACGCCCGATAACAACGATATGTGTACCTTTCCCCTAGGCCATTCTAGTTATTCGTTTCGACCATTAGAACTGCGAAGATGTTGAGTTTCTCAACCGTTTCTTACCTCCAAACTGCCATATCTCGCGAACGGATTGACGAATCCGCAAAATTTCTGTTGCATCTGAAAGTAGAATATCGCCCGATAACAACGGTATGTGTACTTTTCCCCTAGGCCATTCTACTTATTCATTTCGAGCATCAGAACTGCGAAAATATTGAGTTTCTCAAACGTTTCTTTCATCCAAACTGCCATATCTCGCGAACCGATTGACGAATCCGAATAATTTCTGTTGCATCTAGAAGTAGAAACTCGCCCGATAACAACGGTATGTGTACTTTTCCCCTAGGCCATTCTAGTTACTCGTTTCGAGCATCAGAACTGCGAAAATTTTGAGTTTCTCAACCGTTTCTTACATCCAAACTGCCATATCTCGCGAACGGAGTGACGAATTCGAATAATTTCTGTTGCAACTGAAAGTAGAAACTCGCCCGATTACAACGGTATGTGTACATTTCCCCTAGGCCATTCTAGTTATTCGTTTCGAGCATCAGAACTGCGGAAATTTTGAGTTTCTCAACCGCTTCTTACATCCAAACTGCCATATCTCGCGAACGGATTGACGAGTCCGAATAGCTTCTGTTGCATCTGAAAGTAGAAACTCGCCCGATAACAACGGTATGTGTACTTTTCCCCAAGGCCATTCTAGTTATTCGTTTCGAACATCAGAACTGCGAAGATTTTGTGTTTCTCAACCGTGTCTTCCCTCCAAACTGGCATATCTCGCGAACGGAATGACGAATCCGCAAAATTTCTGTTGCATCTGAAAGTAGAATATCGCCCGGTTACAACGGTATGTGTACTTTTCCCCTAGGCCATTCTAGTTATTCGTTTCGACTATCAGAACAGCGAAAATTTTGATAGTTTCTCAACCGTTTCTTAGCTCCAAACTGCCATATCTCGCGAACGGATTGACGAATCCGCAAAATTTCTGTTGCCTCTGAAAGTGGAAACTCGCCCGATTACAACTGTATGTGTACTTTTCCCCTAGGCCATTCTAGTTATTCGTTTCGAGCATCAGAAATGCGAAAATATTGAGTTTCTCAACCGTTTCTTACTTCCAAACTGCCATATCTCGCGAACGGATTGACGAATTCGAATAATTTCTGTTGCAACTGAAAGTAGAGACTCGCCCAATTACAACGGTATGTATACTTTTCCCCTAGGCCATTCTAGTTATTCGTTTCGACCATCAGAACTGCGAAAATTTTGAGTTTCTCAACCGTTTCCTCCCTCCAAACTGCCATATCTCGCGAACGGATTGACGAATTCAAATAATTTCTGTTGCAACTGAAAGTAGAAACTCGCCCGATTACAACGGTGTGTGTACTTTTCCCCTAGACCATTCTACTTATTCATTTCGAGCATCAGAACTGCGATAATATTGAGTTTCTCAAACGTTTCTTTCATCCAAACTGCCATATCTCGCGAACGGATTGACGAATCCGAATAATTTCTGTTGCATCTGAATGTAGAAACTCGCCCGATAACTACGGTATGTGTACTTTTCCCCTGGGCCATTCTAGTTATTCGTTTCGACCATCAGAACTGCGAAGATTTTGTGTATCTCAACCGTTTCTTCCCTCCAATCTGCCATATCTCGTGAACGGATTGACGAATCCGCAAGATTTCTGTTGCATCTGAAAGTAGAATCTCGACCGATTACAACGGTATGTGTACTTTTCCCCTAGGCCATTCTAGTTATTCGTTTCGGCCATCAGAACTGCGAAGATTTTTTGTATCTGAACCGTTTCTTCCCTCCAAACTGCCATATCTCGTGAACGGATTGAGGAATCCGCAAAATTTCTGTTGCATCTGAAAGTAGAATCTCGCCCGATTACAACGGTATGTGTACTTTTACCCTAGGCCATTCTACTTATTCATTTCGAGCATCAGAACTGCGAAAATTTTGATAGTTTCTCAAACGTTTCTTACCTCCAAACTGCCATATCTCGCGAACGGATTGACGAATCCGCAAAATTTCTGTTGCCTCTGAAAATAGAAACTCGCCCGATTGCAACGGTATGTGTACTTTTCCCCTAAACCATTCTAGTTAATCGTTTCGAGCATCAGAAATGCGAGAATTTTGAGTTTCTCATGCGTTTCATACATCCAAACTGCCATATCTCGTGAAAGGATTGACGAATCCGCAAAATTTTTGTTGCATCTGAAAGAAGAAACTCGCCCGATTACAACGGTATGTGTACTTTTGCCCCAGGCCATTCTAGTTATTCGTTTCGAGCATGAGAACTGCTAAAATTTTGATAGTTTCTCAACCGTTTCTTAGCTCCAAACTGCCATATCTCGCGAACGGATTGACGAATGCGCAAAATTCTTGTTGCATCTGGAAGCTGAAACTCGCCCGATTACAACGATATGCGTACTTTTTCCCCTAAGCCATTCTAGTTATTCGTTTCGAGCATGAGAACTGCGAAAATTTTGAGTTTCTCAACCGTTTCTTACCTCCAAACTGTCATATCTAGAGAACGGATTGTCGAACCCGAAAAATTTCTGTTGCATCTGAAAATAGAAACTCGCCCGAGTACAACGGTATGTGTACTTTTTCCCTAGGCCATTCTAGTTATTCGTTTCGAGCATGAGAGCTGCGAAAATTTTGAGTTTCTCAACCGTTTCTTAAATCCAAACTGCCATATCTCGCGAACGGATTGACGAGTCCGAATAGCTTGTGTTTCATCTGAAAGTAGAGACTCGCCCGATAACAACGGTATGTGTACCTTTCCCCTAGGCCATTCTAGTTATTCGTTTCGAGCATGAGAACTGCGAAAATTTTGAGTTTCTCAACCGTTTCTTACCTCCAAACTGTCATATCTAGCGAACGGATTGTCGAACCCGGAAAATTTCTGTTGCATCTGAAAATAGAAACTCGCCCGAGTACAACGGTATGTGTACTTTTCCCCTAGGCCATTCTACTTATTCATGTCGAGCATCAGAACTGCGATAATATTGAGTTTCTCAAACGTTTCTTTCATCCAAACTGCCATATCTCGCGAACGGATTGACGAATCCGAATAATTTCTGTTGCATCTGAAAGTAGAAACTCGCCCGATAACAACGGTATGTGTACTTTTCCCCTGGGCCATTCTAGTTATTCGTTTCGACCATCAGAACTGCGAAGATTTTGTGTATCTCAACCGTTTCTTCCCTCCAATCTGCCATATCTCGTGAACGGATTGACGAATCCGCAAAATTTCTGTTGCCTCTGAAAGTAGAAACTCGCCCGATTGCAACGGTATGTGTACTTTTCCCCTAAACCATTCTAGTTAATCGTTTCGAGCATGAGAACTGCGAAAATTTTGATAGTTTCTCAACCGTTTCTTAGCTCCAAACTGCCATATCTCGCGAACGGATTGACGAATGCGCAAAATTCTTGTTGCATCTGAAAGTACAAAATCGCTCGATTACAACGGTATGTGGACTTTCCACCTAGGCCATTCTAGTTATTCGTTTCGAGCAAGAGAACTGCGAAAATTTTGATAGTCCCTCGACCGTTTCTTAGCTCCAAACTGCCATATCTCGCGAACGGATAGACGAATCCGCAAAATTTTTGTTGCATCTGGAAGCTGAAACTCGCCCGATTACAACGATATGCGTACTTTTTCCCCTAAGCCATTCTAGTTATTCGTTTCGAGCATAAGAACTGCGAAAATTTTGAGTTTCTCAACCGTTTCTTAAATCCAAACTGCCATATCTCGCGAACGGATTGACGAACCCGAAAAATTTCTGTTGCATCTGAAAATAGAAACTCGCCCGAGTACAACGGTATGTGTACTTTTTCCCTGGGCCATTCTAGTTATTCGTTTCGAGCATGAGAACTGCGAACATTTTGAGTTTCTCAACCGTTTCTTAAATCCAAACTGCCATATCTCGCGAACGGATTGACGAATTCGAATAACTTCTGTTGCATCTGAAAGTAGAAACTCGCCCGATAACAACGGTATGTGTACTTTTCCCCTGGGCCATTCTAGTTATTCGTTTCGAGCATCAGAACTGCAAAGATTTTGTGTATCTCAACCGTTTCTTCCCTCCAAACTGCCATATCTCGTGAACGGATTGACGAATCCGCAAAATTTCTGTTGCATCTGAAAGTAGAATCTCGACCGATTACAACGGTATGTGTACTTTTCCCCTAGGCCATTCTAGTTATTCGTTTCGGCCATCAGAACTGCGAAGATTTTGTGTATCTCAACCGTTTCTTCCCTCCAAACTGCCATATCTCGTGAACGGATTGACGAATCCGCAAAATTTCTGTTGCATCTGAAAGTAGAATCTCGCCCGATTACAACGGTATGTGTACCTTTCCCCTAGGCCATTCTACTTATTCATTTCGAGCAAGAGAACTGCGAAAATTTTGATAGTTTCTCAAACGTTTCTTACCTCCAAACTGCCATATCTCGCGAACGGATTGACGAATCCGCAAAATTTCTGTTGCCTCTGAAAGTAGAAACTCGCCCGATTGCAACGGTATGTGTACTTTTCCCCTAAACCATTCTAGTTAATCGTTTCGAGCATGAGAACTGCGAAAATTTTGAGTTTCTCAACCGTTTCTTACCTCCAAACTGCCATATCTCACGAACCGATTGACGAATCCGAAAAATTTCTGTTGCATCTGAAAGTAGAAACTCGCCCGATTACAACGGTATGTGTACTTTCCACCTAGGGCATTCTAGATATTCGTTTCGAGCATCAGAAATGCGAAAATTTTGAGTTTCTCATCCGTTTCTTACATCCAAATTGCCATACCTCGTGAAAGGATTGACGAATCCGCAAAATTTCTGTTGCATCTGAAAGAAGAAACTCGCCCGATTACAACGGTATGTGTACTTTTGCCCCAGGCCATTCTAGTTATTCGTTTCGAGCATGAGAACTGCTAAAATTTTGATAGTTTCTCAACCGTTTCTTAGCTAAAAACTGCCATATCTCGCGAACGGATTGACGAATCGGCAAAACTTCTGTTGCATCTGAAAGTAGAAACTAGCCCGATAACAACGGTATGTGTACTTTTCCCCTAGGCCATTCTAGTTATACGTCTCGAGCATGAGAACTGCGAAAATTTTGATAGTTTCTCAACCGTTTCTTAGCTCCAAACTGCCATATCTCGCGAACGGATTGACGAATGCGCAAAATTCTTGTTGCATCTGAAAGTACAAAATCGCTCGATTACAACGGTATGTGGACTTTCCACCTAGGCCATTCTAGTTATTCGTTTCGAGCAAGAGAACTGCGAAAATTTTGATAGCTTCTGAACCGTTTCTTACCTCCAAACTGCCATATCTCGCGAACGGATTGACGAATACGCAAAATTTCTGTCGCATTTAAAAGTAGAAGCTCGACCGATTACAACGGTATGTGTACTTTTCCCCTAGGCCATTCTAGTTATTCGTTTCGAGCATGAGAACTGCGAAAATTTTGATAGTCCCTCGACCGTTTCTTAGCTCCAAACTGCCATATCTCGCGAACGGATAGACGAATCCGCAAAATTTTTATTGCATCTGGAAGCTGAAACTCGCCCGATTACAACGATATGCGTACTTTTTCCCCTAAGCCATTCTAGTTATTCGTTTCGAGCATGAGAACTGCGAAAATTTTGAGTTTCTCAACCGTTTCTTACCTCCAAACAGTCATATCTAGAGAACGGATTGTCGCACCCGAAAAATTTCTGTTGCATCTGAAAATAGAAACTCGCCCGAGTACAACGGTATGTGTACTTTTTCCCAAGGCCATTCTAGTTATTCGTTTCGAGCATGAGAACTGCGAAAATTTTGAGTTTCTCAACCGTTTCTTAAATCCAAACTGCCATATCTCGCGAACGGATTGACGAGTCCGAATAGCTTGTGTTTCATCTGAAAGTAGAGACTCGCCCGATAACAACGGTATGTGTACTTTTCCCCTAGGCCATTCTAGTTATTCGTTTCGAGCATGAGAACTGCGAAAATTTTGAGTATCTCAACCGTTTCTTACCTCCAAACTGTCATATCTAGCGAACGGATTGTCGAACCCGAAAAATTTCTGTTGCACCTGAAAATAGAAACTCGCCCGAGTACAATGGTATGTGTACTTTTTCCCTAGGCCATTCTAGTTATTCGTTTCGAGCATGAGAACTGCGAAAATTTTGAGTTTCTCAACCGTTTCTTAAATCCAAACTGCCATATCTCGCGAACGGATTGACGAGTCCGAATAGCTTCTGTTTCACCGGAAAGTAGAATCTCGCCCGATTACAACGGTACGTGTGCTTTTCCCCTAGGCCATTCTAGTTATTCGTTTCGAGCATCTGAACTGCGAAAATTTTGAGTTTCTCAACTGTTTCTTCCCTCCAAACTGCCATATCTCGCGAACGGATTGACGAATCCGCAAAACTTCTGTTGCATCTGAAAGTAGAAACTAGCCCGATTACAACGGTATGTGTACTTTTCCCCTAGGCCATTCTAGTTATACGTTCCGAGCATGAGAACTGCGAAAATTTTGATAGTTCCTCCACCGTTTCGTAGCTCCAAACTGCCATATCTCGCGAACGGATAGACGAATCCGCAAAATTTCTGTTGCAGCTGAAAGTAGAAACTCGCCCGATTACAACGGTATGTGTACTTTTACCCTAGGCCATTCTAGTTTTTCGTTTCGAGCATTCAGATCTGCGAAAATTTTGATAGTTCCTCCACCGATTCTTAGTTCCAAACTGCCATATCTCGCGAACGGATTAACGAAACCGCAAAATTTCTGTTGCATGTGAAAGTAAAAACACGCCCGATTACAACGGTATGTGTGCTCTTCCCCTACGCCATTCTAGTTATTCGTTTCGAGCATCAGGACTGCGAAAATTTTGATAGTTCTCAACCGTTTCTTAGCTCCAAACTGCCATATCCCGGGAACGGATAGACGAATCCGCAAAATCTTTGTTGCATCTGGAAGTAGAAACTCGCCCGATTACAACGGTATGTGTACTGTTCCCCTAGGCCATTCTAGTTATTCGTCTCGAGCTTCAAAACTGCGAAAATTTTGAGTTCCTCAACCGTTTCTTAGCTCCAAACTGCCATATCTCGGGAACGGATTGTCGAACCCGAAAAATTTCTGTTGCATCTGAAAGTAGAAACTCGCCCGATTACAACGGTATGTGTACTTTCCACCTAGGCCATTCTAGTTGTTCGTTTCGAGCAAGAGAACTGCGAAAATTTTGATAGCTTCCCAACCGTCTCTTACCTCCAAACTGCCATATCTCGCGAACGGATTGACGAATCCGCAAAATTTCCGTTGCATCTGAAAGTAGAAACTCGACCGATTACAACGGTATGTGTACTGTTCCCCTAGGCCATTCTAGTTATTCGTCTCGAGCATGAGAACTGCGAAAATTTTGATAGTTCCTCCACCGTTTCTTAGGTCCAAACTGCCATATCTCGCGAACGGATAGATGAATCCGCAAAATTTTTGTTGCATCTGGAAGTTGAAACTCGCCCGATTACAACGATATGCGTACTTTTCCCCTAAGCCATTCTAGTTATTCGTTTCGAGCATGAGAACTGCGAAAATTTAGAGTTTCTCAACCGTTTCTTAGCTCCAAACTACCATATCTCGCGAACGGATTGACGAATCCGCAAAATTTCTGTTGCAGCCGAAAGTAGAAACTCGCCCGATTACAACGGTATGTGTACTTTTACCCTAGGCCATTCTAGTTATTCGTTTCGAGCATTCAGATCTGCGAAAATTTTGATAGTTCCTCCACCGATTCTTAGCTCCAAACTGCCATATCTCGCGAACGGATTAACGAAACCGCAAAATTTCTGTTGCATCTGAAAGTAGAAATACGCCCGATTACAACGGTATGTGTGCTTTTCCCCTACGCCATTCTAGTTATTCGTTTCGAGCATCAGAACTGCGAAAATTTTGATAGTTCTCAACCGTTTCTTAGCTCCAAACTGCCATATCCCGCGAACGGATAGACGAATCCGCAAAATCTTTGTTGCATCTGGAAGTAGAAACTCGCCCGATTACAGCGGTATGTAGTATTAGTGCGTTCGATGTCCGTTCGCGAGCGAAGGGACGCGCTGTACCTCGGACTTGAAGTCCATACCAGCGTTCTCACTACTCTTGCCTGGTGGTCGGGCATCCACCTTCTTGTCGCACCGTCACGTAGTTCGGAGGGTGACGGCGGCGAACCATCACTGCCACCTCGAGTCCAACCCAATCCGGGGTACACCCGCCGAAGCGGGTGGGGCTTGGCTCCCGGCCCGAGGAGTCTTGGCCGAAGCACAAGACTGTACTGCTTCCAATCACTCATTTCGGCCCGCCGTAGTCGGTCCGGGCTATTGTTTTTTCCAGCGCGACCTGATAGGACGCGCAGGATTTATCTTTCGACCGATGGTCGTTTCTCTTGCCCCTTGCCTTGCAGTTTGAACAGACCGGGGTCTCGTTCAAACTGTTGCAGGAGCTGATCGTGTGCCCACCTCTAGCACAATGTCCGCAGACTTTTTCTTTTATTTTACAGTGTTTGGCCATGTGGCCAAACCTCCGGCATTTAAAGCACCGAGCCACCGCAATGTAGTCCTGCACACGGCAAGACGACCATCCGATGTATACTCGGCCTCTCTCTTTGAGCCGCGGGCGAACCTGCGGGCTGCACTCAATGACCCAGTTGGTCGTTTTTGCGTTATTCGCCTTGGGCCCGGTTGCAAACCGGACTTTCAAGGCGGATGACACTTCCCCCTGTGTCATTTCATTGAGGTTTTGTTTCCAAATACTGGATACAACCTCCTCCTTTGTAACCTTTCGAGGAACGTCATACACTATAAGTGTAGGCTTCCTCTTCGTTTGGACGGAAACTGAAAGTCCTACTCCTTTCAGTTCCGCCGAGTTAGTGAAGACCTTTAGGTCTTCCTCACGTTCGGTCTCGACGACTATGCCACCTGGTATGGCTGCGCCGGCCTTCTTCTTCCTGGAGACCGTTGTCCAGTCTCCAGGCTTTACACCCGGGCCCGGTGGGATCTTCCCGTGGGCCTCTGACATTTTGTGAGCGCTGGGCTTTACGGCCCGTGGCTCTCTTGGATTTTTACGGGTGGGAACACCCGGTCCATCCTGCTTTTGCGGCGCGGCCGCGTTTTCCACCTTTTTCTTGGGCAGCGGCGGCGCGGGGGTTTTGTCACCCGCAGGCTTCGCCGTGCCTTTTGTAACCTTTCTAGGGGAGGCGTGTTGTTGTCCCTCCCCAGCTTCCACCTTCTTCTTCGTCTTTGGGGACGACGTGCCGGGAGCACCCGCATCGTCGACCTCCTTCTTTGTTACTACCGCGTAGCTCTTGAGAGCCTCAAGAACGACCACGGGTTGATCCGATTTTTGTGTGTTATTCTCCATGGTTTGTTACGTCTTTTCATCCCGCTGCATGTCCCAGCCTCCTCGGACCCTCAAATGGAACCTGGCTCCGCCAGGTTAGGACATTACCCAGGATATAGTCCGCGTTCCAAGGCCGACCGGGTCTCCCCGGACTCCAAGGTCCCCTTCCTCGCCCAATATAGAACCCACTCGCCGAGACGTATGGTCGTTCCAAGCCGATTGACTAGGCACAGAGCTGCTTTTCTCGCCTAGCCGCCCGTCTAGTCGAAGCAGTGGCCAAAGGTACGTGTTGGGTGCACACTCTCCCGCAGGACAGGGCCCCCTCAGATCAAAGGACCCACCTTTCCGACGACACGGGTCGCCCCGCACGGCAAACACGGGGGGGACAAACCTCAGCAATTGCCCCCTCTGCTTCGCTACGTTCGGTTTAGCGATCCCGTTGAAACGGGACCTCCAGTGGGACCGCGTGGAGGTACGCAACGTAACTTGAACATGACCTCGGGCATCATGTCCCGAGTAAAACGGCCGGGCTGGGGAGCATCGACCCTTGGCTCACCTGAGTCCCAACCCAAACTTTCGCTCGCTCGCTTCACAGTTCTGTTGCTTTCCCGATTGCCAGCGGCGAGTTTGCTGTTTTTCAGCGTGACGTGTGTTCGGTCTATTATTATTTTACTCGCCGGGGCGCCTTCACTTTCTGCGCACTCTTTCCACTGTATTTGTATTTGTAGACGTTTCTAGGTGGGAGTACGCAGCATCCGAACGGGTGGTTTCGTCATTGCCGAAGCCGGTGCCAGCTCCGGCTCGGTTTGAGCGTGTTTGGGCCGTAATGGACGATTTTTTGGACTTTCGGCGAGCCAGGGGATGCTCTACCCCTGCTCCTGCAACCCCGGGTTCTGGTCTCCGTATTCCTACTTCATTGACCTAGCCCTTGAATTACTCCCCACCCCATGAACATGAGAACTGCGAAAATTTTGAGTTTCTCAACCGTTTCTTACCTCCAAACTGTCATATCTAGCGAACGGATTGTCGAACCCGAAAAATTTCTGTTGCACCTGAAAATAGAAACTCCCCCGAGTACAACGGTATGTGTACTTTTTCCCTAGGCCATTTTAGTTATTCGTTTCGAGCATTCAGATCTGCGAAAATTTTCATAGTTCATCCACCGATTCTTAGCTCCAAACTGCCATATCTCGCGAACGGATTAACGAAACCGCTAAATTTCTGTTGCATCTGAAAGTAGAAACTCGCCCGATTACAACGGTATGTGTACTTTTCCCCTAAGCCATTCTAGTTATTCGTTTCGAGCATGAGAACTGCGAAAATTTTGAGTTTCTCAACCGTTTCTTACCTACAAACTGCCTTATCTCGCGAACGGATTGTCGAACCCGAAAAATTTCTGTCGCATCTGAAAGTAGAAACTCGCGCTATTACAACGGTATGTGTACTTTTCCCCTAGGCCATTCTAGTTATTCGTTTCGAGCATGAGAACTGCGAAAAATTTGATAGTTCCTCCACCGTTTCATAGCTCCAAACTGCCATATCCCGCGAACGGATAGACGAATCCTCAAAATATTTGTTGCATCGGGAAGTAGGAACTCGCCCGATTACAACGGTATGTGTACTTTTCCCATAAGCCATTCTAGTTATTCGTTTCGAGCATGAGAACTGCGAAAATTTTGTGTTTCTCAACCGTTTCTTAGCTCCAAACTGCCATATATCGCGAACGGATAGACGAATCCGCAAAATTTCTGTTGCATCTGAAAATAGAAACCCGCCCGATTACAACGGTATGTGTACTTTTCCCCTAGGCCATTCTAGTTATTCGTTTCGAGCATGAGAACTGCGAAAATTTTGTGTTTCTCAACCGTTTCTTAGCTCCAAACTGCCACATCTCGCGAACGGATGGTCGAACCCGAAAAATTTCTGTTCCACCTGAAAGTAGAAACTCGCCCGATTACAACGGTATGTGTACTTTCCACCTAGGCCATTTTAGTTATTCGTTTCGAGCATCAGAACTGCGAAAATTTTGTGTTTCTCAACCGTTTCTTAGCTCCAAACTGCCACATCTCGCGAACGGATTGTCGAACGCGAAAAATTTCTGTTGCATCTGACAGTAGAAACTCGCGCGATTACAACGGTATGTGTACTTTTCCCCTAGGCCATTCTAGTTATTCGTTTCGAGCATGAGAACTGCGAAAATTTTGATAGTTCCTCCACCGTTTCGTAGCTCCAAACTGCCATATCTCGCGAACGGATAGACGAATCCTCAAAATATTTGTTGCATCGGGAAGTAGGAACTCGCCCGATTACAACGGTATGTGTACTTTTCCCATAAGCCATTCTAGTTATTCGTTTCGAGCATGAGAACTGCGAAAATTTTGTGTTTCTCAACCGTTTCTTAGCTCCAAACTGCCATATATCGCGAACGGATACACGAATGCGCAAAATTTCTGTTGCATCTGAAAATAGAAACCCGCCCGATTACAACGGTATGTGTACTTTTCCCCTAGGCCATTCTAGTTATTCGTTTCGAGCATGAGAACTGCGAAAATTTTGTGTTTCTCAACCGTTTCTTAGCTCCAAACTGCCACATCTCGCGAACGGATGGTCGAACCCGAAAAATTTCTGTTCCACCTGAAAGTAGAAACTCGCCCGATTACAACGGTATGTGTACTTTCCACCTAGGCCATTTTAGTTATTCGTTTCGAGCATCAGAACTGCGAAAATTTTGTGTTCCTCCACCGTTTCGTAGCTCCAAACTGCCATATCTCGCGAACGGATAGACGAATCCTCAAAATATTTGTTGCATCGGGAAGTAGGAACTCGCCCGATTACAACGGTATGTGTACTTTTCCCATAAGCCATTCTAGTTATTCGTTTCGAGCATGAGAACTGCGAAAATTTTGTGTTTCTCAACCGTTTCTTAGCTCCAAACTGCCACATCTCGCGAACGGATTGTCGAACGCGAAAAATTTCTGTTGCATCTGACAGTAGAAACTCGCGCGATTACAACGGTATGTGTACTTTTCCCCTAGGCCATTCTAGTTATTCGTTTCGAGCATGAGAACTGCGAAAATTTTGAGTTTCTCAACCGTTTCTTACCTACAAACTGCCTTATCTCGCGAACGGATTGTCGAACCCGAAAAATTTCTGTTGCATCTGAAAGTAGAAACTCGCCCGATTACAACGGTATGTGTACTTTCCACCTAGGCCATTCTAGTTATTCGTTTCGAGCATCAGAACTGCGAAAATTTTGCGTTTCTCAACCGTATCTTAGCTCCAAACTGCCACATCTCGCGAACGGATTGTCGAACGCGAAAAATTTCTGTTGCTTCTGAAAGTAGAAACTCGCCCGATTACAACGGTATGTGTAGTTTTCCCCTAGGCCGTTCCAGTTATTCGTTTAGAGCATCAGAACTGCGAAATTTTGAGTTTCTCAAGCGTTTCTTACCTCCAAACTGCCATATCTCGCGAACGGATTGACGAAGCCGCAAAATTTCTGTTGCATCTGAAAGTAGAAACTCGCCCGATTACAACGGTATGTGTACTTTTCCCCTAGGCCATTCTAGTTATTCGTTTCGAGCATGAGAACTGCGCAAATTGTGATAGTTTCTCAACCGTTTCTTAGCTCCAAACTGCCATATCTCGCGAACGGATAGACGAATCCGTAAAATTTCTGTTGCATCTGAATGTAGAAACCCGCCCGATTACAACGGTATGTGTAGTTTTCCCCTAGGCCATTCTAGTTATTCGTTTCGAGCATCAGAACTGCGAAAATTTTGAGTTTCTCAACCGTTTCTTACCTCCAAACGGCCATATCTCGCGAACGGATAGACGAATTCGCAAAATTTTTGTTGCATCTGAAAGTAGAAACTCGCCCGATTACAACGGTATGTGTACTTTTCCCCTAAGCCATTCTAGTTATTCATTTCGAGCATGAGAACTGCGAATATTTTGAGCTTCTCAACCGTTTCTTCCCGACAAACTGCCTTATCTCGCGAACGGATTGTCGAACCCGAAAAATTTCTGTTGCATCTGAAAGTAGAAACTCGCCCGATTACAACGGTATGTGTACTTTTACCCTAGGCCATTCTAGTTATTCGTTTCGAGCATCAGAACTGCGAAAATTTTGTGTTTCTCAACCGTTTCTTAGCTCCAAACTGCCACATCTCGCGAACGGATTGTCGAACGCGAAAAATTTCTGTTGCATCTGACAGTAGAAACTCGCGCGATTACAACGGTATGTGTACTTTTCCCCTAGGCCATTCTAGTTATTCGTTTCGAGCATGAGAACTGCGAAAATTTTGAGTTTCTCAACCGTTTCTTACCTACAAACTGCCTTATCTCGCGAACGGATTGTCGAACCCGAAAAATTTCTGTTGCATCTGAAAGTAGAAACTCGCCCGATTACAACGGTATGTGTACTTTCCACCTAGGCCATTCTAGTTATTCGTTTCGAGCATCAGAACTGCGAAAATTTTGCGTTTCTCAACCGTATCTTAGCTCCAAACTGCCACATCTCGCGAACGGATTGTCGAACGCGAAAAATTTCTGTTGCATCTGAAAGTAGAAACTCGCGCGATTACAACGGTATGTGTACTTTTCCCCTAGGCCATTCTAGTTATTCGTTTCGAGCATGAGAACTGCGAAAATTTTGAGTTTCTCAACCGTTTCTTACCTACAAACTGCCTTATCTCGCGAACGGATTGTCGAACCCGAAAAATTTCTGTTGCATCTGAAAGTAGAAACTCGCCCGATTACAACGGTATGTGTACTTTCCACCTAGGCCATTCTAGTTATTCGTTTCGAGCATCAGAACTGCGAAAATTTTGCGTTTCTCAACCGTATTTTAGCTCCAAACTGCCACATCTCGCGAACGGATTGCCGAACGCGAAAAATTTTTGTTGCTTCTGAAAGTAGAAACTCGCCCGATTACAACGGTATGTGTAGTTTTCCCCTAGGCCGTTCCAGTTATTCGTTTAGAGCATCAGAACTGCGAAAATTTTGAGTTTCTCAAGCGTTTCTTACCTCCAAACTGCCATATCTCGCGAACGGATTGACGAAGCCGCAAAATTTCTGTTGCATCTGAAAATAGAAACCCGCCCGATTACAACGGTATGTGTACTTTCCACCTAGGCCATTCTAGTTATTCGTTTCGAGCATCAGAACTGCGAAAATTTTGTGTTTCTCAACCGTTTCTTAGCTCCAAACTGCCACATCTCGCGAACGGATTGTCGAACGCGAAAAATTTCTGTTGCATCTGACAGTAGAAACTCGCGCGATTACAACGGTATGTGTACTTTTCCCCTAGGCCATTCTAGTTATTCGTTTCGAGTATCAGAACTGCGAAAATTTTGAGTTTTTCAACCGTTTCTTACCTCCAAACTGCCATATCTCGCGAACGGATAGACGAATCCGCAAAATTTCTGTTGCATTGGAATGTAGAAACCCGCCCGATTTCAACGGTATGTGTACTTTCCACCTAGGCCATTCTAGTTATCCGTTTCGAGCATCAGAACTGCGAAAATTTTGAGTTTCTCAACTGTTTCTTACCTACAAACTGCCTTATCTCGCGATCGGATTGTCGAACCCGAAAAATTTCTGTTGCATCTGAAAGTAGAAACTCGCGCGATTACAACGGTATGTGTACTTTTCCCCTAGGCCATTCTAGTTATTCGTTTCGAGCATGAGAACTGCGCAAATTGTGATAGTTTCTCAACCGTTTCTTAGCTCCAAACTGCCATATCTCGCGAACGGATAGACGAATCCGCAAAATTTCTGTTGCATCTGAATGTAGAAACCCGCCCGATTACAACGGTATGTGTAGTTTTCCCCTAGGCCATTCTAGTTATTCGTTTCGAGCATCAGAACTGCGAAAATTTTGAGTTTCTCAACCGTTTCTTACCTCCAAACGGCCATATCTCGCGAACGGATAGACGAATTCGCAAAATTTTTGTTGCATCTGAAAGTAGAAACTCGCCCGATTAAAACGGTATGTGTACTTTTCCCCTAAGCCATTCTAGTTATTCATTTCGAGCATGAGAACTGCGAATATTTTGAGCTTCTCAACCGTTTCTTCCCGACAAACTGCCTTATCTCGCGAACGGATTGTCGAACCCGAAAAATTTCTGTTGCATCTGAAAGTAGAAACTCGCGCGATTACAACGGTATGTGTACTTTTCCCCTAGGCCATTCTAGTTATTCGTTTCGAGCATGAGAACTGCGAAAATTTTGATAGTTCCTCCACCGTTTCGTAGCTCCAAACTGCCATATCTCGCGAACGGATAGACGAATCCTCAAAATATTTGTTGCATCGGGAAGTAGGAACTCGCCCGATTACAACGGTATGTGTACTTTTCCCATAAGCCATTCTAGTTATTCGTTTCGAGCATGAGAACTGCGAAAATTTTGTGTTTCTCAACCGTTTCTTAGCTCCAAACTGCCATATATCGCGAACGGATACACGAATGCGCAAAATTTCTGTTGCATCTGAAAATAGAAACCCGCCCGATTACAACGGTATGTGTACTTTTCCCCTAGGCCATTCTAGTTATTCGTTTCGAGCATGAGAACTGCGAAAATTTTGTGTTTCTCAACCGTTTCTTAGCTCCAAACTGCCACATCTCGCGAACGGATGGTCGAACCCGAAAAATTTCTGTTCCACCTGAAAGTAGAAACTCGCCCGATTACAACGGTATGTGTACTTTCCACCTAGGCCATTTTAGTTATTCGTTTCGAGCATCAGAACTGCGAAAATTTTGTGTTCCTCCACCGTTTCGTAGCTCCAAACTGCCATATCTCGCGAACGGATAGACGAATCCTCAAAATATTTGTTGCATCGGGAAGTAGGAACTCGCCCGATTACAACGGTATGTGTACTTTTCCCATAAGCCATTCTAGTTATTCGTTTCGAGCATGAGAACTGCGAAAATTTTGTGTTTCTCAACCGTTTCTTAGCTCCAAACTGCCACATCTCGCGAACGGATTGTCGAACGCGAAAAATTTCTGTTGCATCTGACAGTAGAAACTCGCGCGATTACAACGGTATGTGTACTTTTCCCCTAGGCCATTCTAGTTATTCGTTTCGAGCATGAGAACTGCGAAAATTTTGAGTTTCTCAACCGTTTCTTACCTACAAACTGCCTTATCTCGCGAACGGATTGTCGAACCCGAAAAATTTCTGTTGCATCTGAAAGTAGAAACTCGCCCGATTACAACGGTATGTGTACTTTCCACCTAGGCCATTCTAGTTATTCGTTTCGAGCATCAGAACTGCGAAAATTTTGCGTTTCTCAACCGTATCTTAGCTCCAAACTGCCACATCTCGCGAACGGATTGTCGAACGCGAAAAATTTCTGTTGCTTCTGAAAGTAGAAACTCGCCCGATTACAACGGTATGTGTAGTTTTCCCCTAGGCCGTTCCAGTTATTCGTTTAGAGCATCAGAACTGCGAAATTTTGAGTTTCTCAAGCGTTTCTTACCTCCAAACTGCCATATCTCGCGAACGGATTGACGAAGCCGCAAAATTTCTGTTGCATCTGAAAATAGAAACCCGCCCGATTACAACGGTATGTGTACTTTTCCCGTAGGCCATTCGAGTTATTCGTTTCGAGTATCAGAACTGCGAAAATTTTGAGTTTGTCAACCGTTTCTTACCTCCAAACTGCCATATCTCGCGAACGGATAGACGAATCCGCAAAATTTCTGTTGCATTCGAATGTAGAAACCCGCCCGATTTCAACGGTATGTGTAGTTTTCCCCTAGGCCATTCTAGTTATCCGTTTCGAGCATCAGAACTGCGAAAATTTTGAGTTTCTCAACCGTTTCTTACCTCCAAACGGCCATATCTCGCGAACGGATAGACGAATTCGCAAAATTTTTGTTGCATCTGAAAGTAGAAACTCGCCCGATTACAACGGTATGTGTACTTTTCCCCTAGGCCATTCTAGTTATTCGTTTCGAGCATGAGAACTGCGCAAATTGTGATAGTTTCTCAACCGTTTCTTAGCTCCAAACTGCCATATCTCGCGAACGGATAGACGAATCCGTAAAATTTCTGTTGCATCTGAATGTAGAAACCCGCCCGATTACAACGGTATGTGTAGTTTTCCCCTAGGCCATTCTAGTTATTCGTTTCGAGCATCAGAACTGCGAAAATTTTGAGTTTCTCAACCGTTTCTTACCTCCAAACGGCCATATCTCGCGAACGGATAGACGAATTCGCAAAATTTTTGTTGCATCTGAAAGTAGAAACTCGCCCGATTACAACGGTATGTGTACTTTTCCCCTAAGCCATTCTAGTTATTCATTTCGAGCATGAGAACTGCGAATATTTTGAGCTTCTCAACCGTTTCTTCCCGACAAACTGCCTTATCTCGCGAACGGATTGTCGAACCCGAAAAATTTCTGTTGCATCTGAAAGTAGAAACTCGCCCGATTACAACGGTATGTGTACTTTTACCCTAGGCCATTCTAGTTATTCGTTTCGAGCATCAGAACTGCGAAAATTTTGTGTTTCTCAACCGTTTCTTAGCTCCAAACTGCCACATCTCGCGAACGGATTGTCGAACGCGAAAAATTTCTGTTGCATCTGAAAGTAGAAACTCGCGCGATTACAACGGTATGTGTACTTTTCCCCTAGGCCATTCTAGTTATTCGTTTCGAGCATGAGAACTGCGAAAATTTTGAGTTTCTCAACCGTTTCTTACCTACAAACTGCCTTATCTCGCGAACGGATTGTCGAACCCGAAAAATTTCTGTTGCATCTGAAAGTAGAAACTCGCCCGATTACAACGGTATGTGTACTTTCCACCTAGGCCATTCTAGTTATTCGTTTCGAGCATCAGAACTGCGAAAATTTTGCGTTTCTCAACCGTATTTTAGCTCCAAACTGCCACATCTCGCGAACGGATTGCCGAACGCGAAAAATTTTTGTTGCTTCTGAAAGTAGAAACTCGCCCGATTACAACGGTATGTGTAGTTTTCCCCTAGGCCGTTCCAGTTATTCGTTTAGAGCATCAGAACTGCGAAAATTTTGAGTTTCTCAAGCGTTTCTTACCTCCAAACTGCCATATCTCGCGAACGGATTGACGAAGCCGCAAAATTTCTGTTGCATCTGAAAATAGAAACCCGCCCGATTACAACGGTATGTGTACTTTCCACCTAGGCCATTCTAGTTATTCGTTTCGAGCATCAGAACTGCGAAAATTTTGTGTTTCTCAACCGTTTCTTAGCTCCAAACTGCCACATCTCGCGAACGGATTGTCGAACGCGAAAAATTTCTGTTGCATCTGACAGTAGAAACTCGCGCGATTACAACGGTATGTGTACTTTTCCCCTAGGCCATTCTAGTTATTCGTTTCGAGTATCAGAACTGCGAAAATTTTGAGTTTTTCAACCGTTTCTTACCTCCAAACTGCCATATCTCGCGAACGGATAGACGAATCCGCAAAATTTCTGTTGCATTGGAATGTAGAAACCCGCCCGATTTCAACGGTATGTGTAGTTTTCCCCTAGGCCATTCTAGTTATCCGTTTCGAGCATCAGAACTGCGAAAATTTTGAGTTTCTCAACCGTTTCTTACCTACAAACTGCCTTATCTCGCGATCGGATTGTCGAACCCGAAAAATTTCTGTTGCATCTGAAAGTAGAAACTCGCGCGATTACAACGGTATGTGTACTTTTCCCCTAGGCCATTCTAGTTATTCGTTTCGAGCATGAGAACTGCGCAAATTGTGATAGTTTCTCAACCGTTTCTTAGCTCCAAACTGCCATATCTCGCGAACGGATAGACGAATCCGCAAAATTTCTGTTGCATCTGAATGTAGAAACCCGCCCGATTACAACGGTATGTGTAGTTTTCCCCTAGGCCATTCTAGTTATTCGTTTCGAGCATCAGAACTGCGAAAATTTTGAGTTTCTCAACCGTTTCTTACCTCCAAACGGCCATATCTCGCGAACGGATAGACGAATTCGCAAAATTTTTGTTGCATCTGAAAGTAGAAACTCGCCCGATTAAAACGGTATGTGTACTTTTCCCCTAAGCCATTCTAGTTATTCATTTCGAGCATGAGAACTGCGAATATTTTGAGCTTCTCAACCGTTTCTTCCCGACAAACTGCCTTATCTCGCGAACGGATTGTCGAACCCGAAAAATTTCTGTTGCATCTGAAAGTAGAAACTCGCGCGATTACAACGGTATGTGTACTTTTCCCCTAGGCCATTCTAGTTATTCGTTTCGAGCATGAGAACTGCGCAAATTGTGATAGTTTCTCAACCGTTTCTTAGATCCAAACTGCCATATCTCGCGAACGGATAGACGAATCCGCAAAATTTCTGTTGCATCTGAATGTAGAAACCCGCCCGATTACAACGGTATGTGTAGTTTTCCCCTAGGCCATTCTAGTTATTCGTTTCGAGCATCAGAACTGCGAAAATTTTGAGTTTCTCAATCATTTCTTACCACCAAACAGCCATATCTCGCGAACGGATTGTCGAACCCGAAAAATTTCTGTTGCATCTGAAAGTAGAAACTCGCGCGATTACAACGGTATGTGTACTTTTCCCCAATAAACGTATAACGTATATCGTATAACGTATTACGTATAACGTATAACGTATAACGTATAACGTATAGCGTATAAAGGATAACGTATAACGTATAACGTATAACGTATAACGTATAACGCATAACGTATAACGTATAACGTATAACGTATGAAGTATAAAGGATAACGTGTAACGTATATCGTATATCGTATACCGTATAACGTACAACGAGTAACGTATAACGTATAACGTATAACGTATAACGTATAACGTATAACGTATAACGTATAACGTAATACGTATAACGTATAACGTATAACGTATAACGTATAACGTATAACGTATAACGTATAACGTATATCGTATAACGTATAACGCATAACGTATAACGCATAACGTATAACGCATAACGTATAACGTATAACGTATAACGTATAACGTATAACGTATAACGTATAACGTATAACGTATAACGTATAACGTATAACGTATAACGTATAACGTATAACGTATAACGTATAACGTATAACGTATAACGTATAACGTAAATCGTATAACGTATAACGTATAACGTATAAAGTATAACGTATAACGTATAACGTATAACGTATAACGTATAACGTATAACGTATAACGTAGAACGTAGAACGTATAACGTATAACGTATAACGTATAACGTATAACGTATAACGTAATACGTATAACGTATAACGTATAACGTATAACGGATAACGTATAACGTATACCGTGTAACGTATAACGTATACCGTGTAACGTATAACGTATAACGTATAACGTATAACGTATAACGTATAACGTATAACGTATAACGTATAACGTATAACGTATAACGTACAACGTATGACGTAATACGTATAACGTATAACGTATAACGTATAACGTATAACGTATTACGTATAACGTATAACGTATAACGTATTACGTATAACGTATAACGTATAACGTATAACGTATAACGTAAAACGTGTAACGTATAACGTAATACGTATAACGTATAACGTATAACGTATAACGTATAACGTACAACGTATAACGTATAACGTATAACGTATAACGTATAGCGTATAACGTATATCGTATAGCATATAACGTATAACGTATAACGTTTAACGTACAACGTATAACGTATAACGTATACCGTTTAACGTATAAGGTATGACGTACAACGTATAACGTATAACGTATAACGTATAACGTATAACGTATAACGTATAACGTATAACGTATAACGTATAACGAATAACGTAGAACGTATAACGTATAACGTATAACGTATAACGTATAACGTATAACGTATAACGTATAACGTATAATGTATTACGTATAACGTATAACGTATAACGTATAACGTATAACGTATAACGTATAACGTATAACGTATAACGTATAAAGTATAACGTATAACGTACAACGTATAATGTATAACGTATAACGTATAACGTATAGCGTATAACGTATATCGTATAGCATATAACGTATAACGTATAACGTTTAACGTACAACGTATAACGTATAACGTATACCGTTTAACGTATAAGGTATGACGTACAACGTATAACGTATAACGTATAACGAATAACGTAGAACGTATAACGTATAACGTATAGCATATAACGTATAACGTATAACGTATAACGTATAACGTATAACGTACAACGTATAACGTATAACGTATAACGTATAACGTATAGCGTATAACGTATATCGTATAGCATATAACGTATAACGTATAACGTTTAACGTACAACGTATAACGTATAACGTATACCGTTTAACGTATAAGGTATGACGTACAACGTATAACGTATAACGTATAACGAATAACGTAGAACGTATAACGTATAACGTATAACGTATAACGTATAACGTATAACGTATAACGTATAACGTATAACGTATAACGTATTACGTATAACGTATAACGTATAACGTATAACGTATAACGTATAACGTATAACGTATAACGTATAACGTATAAAGTATAACGTATAACGTATAACGTATAACGTATAACGTATAACGTATAACGTATAACGTATATCGTGTAACGTATAACGTGTAACGTATAACGTATAACGTATAACGTATAACGTATAACGTATATCGTATAACGTATAACGTATAACGTATAACGTATAACGTATAACATATAATATATAACGCATATCCTAGAACTTATGCCGTATAACGTATAGTGTACAACGTACAACGTATAACGTATAACGTATAACGTATAACGTATAACGTATATCGTGTAACGTATAACGTATAACGTATAACGTATAACGTATAACGTATAACGTATAACGTATAACGTATAACGTATAACGTATAACGTATAACGTATAACGTATAACGTATAACGTATAACGTATAACGTATAACGTATAACGTATAACGTATAACGTATAACGTATAACGTATAACGTATAACGTATAACGTATAACGTATAACGTATAACGTATAACGTATAACGTATAACGTATAACGTATAACGTATAACGTATAACGTATAACGTATATCGTGTAACGTATAACGTGTAACGTATAACGTGTAACGTATAACGTATAACGTATAACGTATAACGTATAACGTATATCGTATAACGTATAACGTATAACGTATAACGTATAACGTATAACATATAATATATGACGCATATCCTAGAACTTATGCCGTATAACGTATAGTGTACAACGTATAACGTATAACGTATAACGTATAACGTATAACGTATAACGTATAACGTATAACGTATAACGTATAACGTATAACGTATAACGTATAACGTATAACGTATAACGTATAACGTATAACGTATAACGTATAACGTAAAACGTATAACGTATAACGTATAACGTATAAAGTATAACGTATAACGTATAACGTATAACGTATAACGTATAACGTATAACGTAGAACGTAGAACGTATAACGTATAACGTATAACGTATAACGTATAACGTATAACGTAATACGTATAACGTATAACGTATAACGTATAACGGATAACGTATAACGTATACCGTGTAACGTATAACGTATACCGTGTAACGTATAACGTATAACGTATAACGTATAACGTATAACGTATAACGTATAACGTATAACGTATAACGTATAACGTATAACGTACAACGTATGACGTAATACGTATAACGTATAACGTATAACGTATAACGTATAACGTATAACGTATAACGTATAACGTATAACGTATAACGTATAACGTATAACGTATAACGTAAAACGTGTAACGTATAACGTAATACGTATAACGTATAACGTATAACGTATAACGTATAACGTACAACGTATAACGTATAACGTATAACGTATAACGTATAGCGTATAACGTATATCGTATAGCATATAACGTATAACGTATAACGTTTAACGTACAACGTATAACGTATAACGTATACCGTTTAACGTATAAGGTATGACGTACAACGTATAACGTATAACGTATAACGTATAACGTATAACGTATAACGTATAACGTATAACGAATAACGTAGAACGTATAACGTATAACGTATAACGTATAACGTATAACGTATAACGTATAACGTATAACGTATAACGTATAACGTATAACGTATTACGTATAACGTATAACGTATAACGTATAACGTATAACGTATAACGTATAACGTATAACGTATAACGTATAACGTATAACGTATAACGTATAACGTATAACGTATAACGTAATACGTATAACGTATAACGTATAACGTATAACGGATAACGTATAAAGTATAACGTATAACGTACAACGTATAATGTATAACGTATAACGTATAACGTATAGCGTATAACGTATATCGTATAGCATATAACGTATAACGTATAACGTTTAACGTACAACGTATAACGTATAACGTATACCGTTTAACGTATAAGGTATGACGTACAACGTATAACGTATAACGTATAACGAATAACGTAGAACGTATAACGTATAACGTATAGCATATAACGTATAACGTATAACGTATAACGTATAACGTATAACGTACAACGTATAACGTATAACGTATAACGTATAACGTATAGCGTATAACGTATATCGTATAGCATATAACGTATAACGTATAACGTTTAACGTACAACGTATAACGTATAACGTATACCGTTTAACGTATAAGGTATGACGTACAACGTATAACGTATAACGTATAACGAATAACGTAGAACGTATAACGTATAACGTATAACGTATAACGTATAACGTATAACGTATAACGTATAACGTATAACGTATAACGTATAACGTATAACGTATAACGTATAACGTATAACGTATAACGTATAAAGTATAACGTATAACGTATAACGTATAACGTATAACGTATAACGTATAACGTATAACGTATATCGTGTAACGTATAACGTGTAACGTATAACGTGTAACGTATAACGTATAACGTATAACGTATAACGTATAACGTATAACGTATAACGTATAACGTATAACGTACAACGTATAACGTACAACGTATAACGTATAACGTATAACGTATAACGTATAACGTATAACGTATAACGTAATACCTATAACGTATAACGTATAACGTATAACGTATAACGTAATACCTATAACGTATAACGTATAACGTATAACGTATAACGTATAACGTATAACGTATAACGTATAACTTATAACGTATAACGTATAACGTATAACGTATAACGTATATCGTATAACGTATAACGTATAACGTATAACGTATAACGTATAACATATAATATATAACGCATATCCTAGAACTTATGCCGTATAACGTATAGTGTACAACGTATAACGTATAACGTATAACGTATAACGTATAACGTATAACGTATATCGTGTAACGTATAACGTGTAACGTATAACGTGTAACGTATAACGTATGACGTATAACGTATAACGTATAACGTATAACGTACAACGTATAACGTACAACGTATAACGTATAACGTATAACGTATAACGTATAACGTATAACGTATAACGTATAACGTATAACGTATAACGTATAACGTATAACGTATAGCGTACAACGTATATCGTATTACGTATAACGTTTAACGTATAACGTATAACATATAATATAATGTATAACGCATATCCTAGAACTTATGCTGAATAACGTATAACGTATAACGTATAACGTATAACGTATAACGTATAACGTATGACGTATAACGTATAACGTATAACGTATAACGTATAACGTATAACGTATAACGTATAACGTATAACGTATAACGTATAACGTATAACGTATAACGTATAACGTATAACGTATAACGTATAACGTATAACGTATAACGTATAACGTATAACGTATAACGTATAACGTATAACGTATAACGTATAACGTATAACGTATAACGTATAACGTATAACGTATAACGTATAACGTATAACGTATAACGTATAACGTATAACGTATAACGTATAACGTATAACGTATAACGTATATCGTGTAACGTATATCGTGTAACGTATAACGTGTAACGTATAACGTATAACGTATAACGTATAACGTATAACGTATAACGTATAACGTACAACGTACAACGTATAACGTACAACGTATAACGTATAACGTATAACGTATAACGTATAACGTACAACGTATAACGTACAACGTATAACGTATAACGTATAACGTATAACGTATAACGTATAACGTAATACCTATAACGTATAACGTATAACGTATAACGTATAACGTATAACGTATAACGTATAACGTATAACGTATAACGTATAACGTATAACGTATAACGTATATCGTATAACGTATAACGTATAACGTATAACGTATAACGTATAACATATAATATATAACGCATATCCTAGAACTTATGCCGTATAACGTATAGTGTACAACGTATAACGTATAACGTATAACGTATAACGTATAACGTATAACGTATATCGTGTAACGTATAACGTGTAACGTATAACGTGTAACGTATAACGTATGACGTATAACGTATAACGTATAACGTATAACGTACAACGTATAACGTACAACGTATAACGTATAACGTATAACGTATAACGTATAACGTATAACGTATAACGTATAACGTATAACGTATAACGTATAACGTATAGCGTACAACGTATATCGTATTACGTATAACGTTTAACGTATAACGTATAACATATAATATAATGTATAACGCATATCCTAGAACTTATGCTGAATAACGTATAACGTATAACATATAACGTATAACGTATAACGTATAACGTATAACGTATAACGTATAACGTATAACGTATAACGTATAACGTATAACGTATAACGTATAACGTATAACGTATAACGTATAACGTATAACGTATAACGTATAACGTATAACGTATAACGTATAACGTATAACGTATAACGTATAACATATAATATATAACGCATATCCTAGAACTTATGCCGTATAACGTATAGTGTACAACGTATAACGTATAACGTATAACGTATAACGTATAACGTATAACGTATATCGTGTAACGTATAACGTGTAACGTATAACGTGTAACGTATAACGTATGACGTATAACGTATAACGTATAACGTATAACGTATAACGTATAACGTATAACGTACAACGTATAACGTACAACGTATAACGTATAACGTATAACGTATAACGTATAACGTATAACGTAATAACTATAACGTATAACGTATAACGTATAACGTATAACGTATAACGTATAACGTATAACGTATAACGTATAACGTATAACGTATAACGTATATCGTATAACGTATAACGTATAACGTAATACCTATAACGTATAACGTATAACGTATAACGTATAACGTATAACGTATAACATACAACGTATAACGTACAACGTATAACGTATAACGTATAACGTATAACGTATAACGTATAACGTATAACGTAATACCTATAACGTATAACGTATAACGTATAACGTATAACGTAATACCTATAACGTATAACGTATAACGTATAACGTATAACGTATAACGTATAACGTATAACGTATAACGTATAACTTATAACGTATAACGTATAACGTATAACGTATAACGTATATCGTATAACGTATAACGTATAACGTATAACGTATAACGTATAACATATAATATATAACGCATATCCTAGAACTTATGCCGTATAACGTATAGTGTACAACGTATAACGTATAACGTATAACGTATAACGTATAACGTATAACGTATATCGTGTAACGTATAACGTGTAACGTATAACGTGTAACGTATAACGTATGACGTATAACGTATAACGTATAACGTAGAACGTACAACGTATAACGTACAACGTATAACGTATAACGTATAACGTATAACGTATAACGTATAACGTATAACGTATAACGTATAACGTATAACGTATAACGTATAACGTATAACGTATAGCGTACAACGTATATCGTATTACGTATAACGTTTAACGTATAACGTATAACATATAATATAATGTATAACGCATATCCTAGAACTTATGCTGAATAACGTATAACGTATAACGTATAACGTATAACGTATAACGTATAACGTATAACGTATAACGTATAACGTATAACGTATAACGTATAACGTATAACGTATAACGTATAACGTATAACGTATAACGTATAACGTATAACGTATAACGTATAACGTATAACGTATAACGTATAACGTATAACGTGTAACGTATAACGTGTAACGTATAACGTATAACGTATAACGTATAACGTATAACGTATAACGTATAACGTATAACGTATAACGTATAACGTATAACGTATAACGTATAACGTATAACGTATAACGTATATCGTGTAACGTATAACGTGTAACGTATAACGTGTAACGTATAACGTATAACGTATAACGTATAACGTATAACGTATAACGTATAACGTATAACGTATAACGTATAACGTATAACGTATAACGTATAACGTATAACGTATAACGTATAACGTATAACGTATAACGTATAACATATAATATATAACGCATATCCTAGAACTTATGCCGTATAACGTATAGTGTATAACGTATAACGTATAACGTATAGTGTATAACGTATAACGTATAACGTATAGTGTATAACGTATAACGTATAACGTATAACTTTTAACGTAGAACGTATAACGTATAACGTATAACGTATAACGTAGAACGTATAACGTATAACGTATAACGTATAACGTATAACGTATAACGTATAACGTATAACGTATAACGTATAACGTATTACGTATAACGTATAACGTATAACGTATAACGTATAACGTATAACGTATAACGTATAACGTATAACGTATAACGTATAAAGTATAACGTATAACGTATAACGTATAACGTATAACGTATAACGTATAACGTATAACGTATAACGTATAACGTATAAGGTATAACGTACAACGTATAACGTACAACGTATAACGTACAACGTATAACGTACAACGTATAACGTATAACGTATAACGTATAACGTATAACGTATATCGTATAACGTATAACGTATTACGTATAACGTATAACGTATAACGTATAACGTATAACGTATAACGTATAACGTATAACGTATAGCGTATAACGTATATCGTACAACGTATAACGTATAACGTATAACGTATAACGTATAACGTATAACGTATAACGTATAACGTATAACGTATAACGTATAACGTATAACGTATAACGTATAACGTATAACGTATAACGTATATCGTATAACGTATAACGTATAACGTATAACGTATAACGTATAACATATAATATATAACGCATATCCTAGAACTTATGCCGTATAACGTATAGTGTACAACGTATAACGTATAACGTATAACGTATAACGTATTACGTATAACGTATAACGTATATCGTGTAACGTGTAACGTATAACGTGTAACGTATAACGTGTAACGTATAACGTATAACGTATAACGTATAACGTATAACGTATAACATATAATATATAACGCATATCCTAGAACTTATGCCGTATAACGTATAGTGTACAACGTATAACGTATAACGTATAACGTATAACGTATTACGTATAACGTATAACGTATATCGTGTAACGTGTAACGTATAACGTGTAACGTATAACGTGTAACGTATAACGTATAACGTATAACGTATAACGTATAACGTATAACGTACAACGTATAACGTACAACGTATAACGTATAACGTATAACATATAACGTATAACGTATAACGTATAACGTAATACCTATAACGTAAAACGTATAACGTATAACGTATAACGTATAACGTATAACGTATAACGTATAACGTATAACGTATAACGTATATCGTATAACGTATAACGTATAACGTATAACGTATAACGTATAACATATAATATATAACGCATATCCTAGAACTTATGCCGTATAACGTATAGTGTACAACGTATAACGTATAACGTATAACGTATAACGTATAACGTATAACGTATATCGTGTAACGTATAACGTATAACGTATAACGTATAACGTATAACGTATAACGTATAACGTATAACGTATAACGTATTACGTATAACGTATAACGTAGAACGTATAACGTAGAACGTATAACGTATAACGTATAACGTATAACGTATAACGTATAACGTATAACGTATAACGTATAACGTATTACGTATAACGTATAACGTATAACGTATAACGTATAACGTATAACGTATAACGTATAACGTATAACGTATAACGTATAACGTATAACGTATAACGTATAACGTGTAACGTATAACGTGTAACGTATAACGTGTAACGTGTAACGTATAACGTGTAACGTATAACGTGTAACGTATAACGTGTAACGTATAACGTGTAACGTATAACATGTAACGTATAACGTATAACGTATAACGTATAACGTATAACGTATAACGTATAACGTATAACGTATAACGTATAACGTATAACGTATAACGTATAACGTATAACATATAATATATAACGCATATCCTAGAACTTATGCCGTATAACGTATAGTGTACAACGTATAACGTATAACGTATAACGTATAACGTATAACGTATAACGTATAACGTATAACGTATATCGTGTAACGTATAACGTGTAACGTATAACGTATAACGTGTAACGTATAACGTATAACGTATAGCGTATAACGTTTATCGTAAAACGTATAACGTTTAACGTATAACGTATAACATATAATATAATGTATAACGCATATCCTATAACTTAGTTGAATAACGTATAACGTATAACGTATAACGTATAACGTATAACGTATAACGTATAACGTATAACGTATAACGTATAACGTATAACGTATAACGTATAACGTATAACGTGTAACGTGTAACGTGTAACGTGTAACGTATAACGTGTAACGTATAACGTATAACGTATAGCGTATAACGTATAACGTATAACGTATTACGTATAACGTATAACGTATAACGTATAACGTAGAACGTATAACGTATAACGTATAACGTATAACGTATAACGTATAACGTATAACGTATAACGTATAACGTATAACGTATAACGTATAACGTATAACGTATAACGTATAACGTATAACGTATAACGTATAACGTATAACGTATAACGTAATACCTATAACGTAAAACGTATAACGTATAACGTATAACGTATAACGTATAACGTATAACGTATAACGTATAACGTATAACGTATAACGTATATCGTATAACGTATAACGTATAACGTATAACGTATAACGTGTAACGTGTAACGTGTAACGTGTAACGTATAACGTGTAACGTATAACGTATAACGTATAGCGTATAACGTATAACGTATAACGTATTACGTATAACGTATAACGTGTAACGTATAACGTATAACGTATAACGTATAACGTATAACGTATAACATATAATATATAACGCATATCCTAGAACTTATGCCGTATAACGTATAGTGTACAACGTATAACGTATAACGTATAACGTATAACGTATAACGTATAACGTATATCGTGTAACGTATAACGTATAACGTATAACGTATAACGTATAACGTATAACGTATAACGTATAACGTATAACGTATAACGTATAACGTATAACGTATAACGTATAACGTATAACGTATAACGTATAACGTATAACGTATAACGTATAACGTATAACGTATATCGTGTAACGTATAACGTGTAACGTATAACGTGTAACGTATAACGTATGACGTATAACGTATAACGTATAACGTATAACGTATAACGTATAACGTATAACGTACAACGTATAACGTACAACGTATAACGTATAACGTATAACGTATAACGTATAACGTATAACGTAATAACTATAACGTATAACGTATAACGTATAACGTATAACGTATAACGTATAACGTATAACGTATAACGTATAACGTATAACGTATAACGTATATCGTATAACGTATAACGTATAACGTAATACCTATAACGTATAACGTATAACGTATAACGTATAACGTATAACGTATAACATACAACGTATAACGTACAACGTATAACGTATAACGTATAACGTATAACGTATAACGTATAACGTATAACGTAATACCTATAACGTATAACGTATAACGTATAACGTATAACGTAATACCTATAACGTATAACGTATAACGTATAACGTATAACGTATAACGTATAACGTATAACGTATAACTTATAACGTATAACGTATAACGTATAACGTATAACGTATATCGTATAACGTATAACGTATAACGTATAACGTATAACGTATAACATATAATATATAACGCATATCCTAGAACTTATGCCGTATAACGTATAGTGTACAACGTATAACGTATAACGTATAACGTATAACGTATAACGTATAACGTATATCGTGTAACGTATAACGTGTAACGTATAACGTGTAACGTATAACGTATGACGTATAACGTATAACGTATAACGTAGAACGTACAACGTATAACGTACAACGTATAACGTATAACGTATAACGTATAACGTATAACGTATAACGTATAACGTATAACGTATAACGTATAACGTATAACGTATAACGTATAGCGTACAACGTATATCGTATTACGTATAACGTTTAACGTATAACGTATAACATATAATATAATGTATAACGCATATCCTAGAACTTATGCTGAATAACGTATAACGTATAACGTATAACGTATAACGTATAACGTATAACGTATAACGTATAACGTATAACGTATAACGTATAACGTATAACGTATAACGTATAACGTATAACGTATAACGTATAACGTATAACGTATAACGTATAACGTATAACGTATAACGTATAACGTATAACGTATAACGTATAACATATAATATATAACGCATATCCTAGAACTTATGCCGTATAACGTATAGTGTACAACGTATAACGTATAACGTATAACGTATAACGTATAACGTATAACGTATATCGTGTAACGTATAACGTATAACGTATAACGTATAACGTATAACGTATAACGTATAACGTATAACGTATTACGTATAACGTATAACGTAGAACGTATAACGTAGAACGTATAACGTATAACGTATAACGTATAACGTATAACGTATAACGTATAACGTATAACGTATAACGTATAACATATAATATATAACGCATATCCTAGAACTTATGCCGTATAACGTATAGTGTACAACGTATAACGTATAACGTATAACGTATAACGTATAACGTATATCGTGTAACGTATAACGTATAACGTATATCGTGTAACGTGTAACGTATAACGTGTAACGTATAACGTGTAACGTATAACGTATAACGTATAACGTATAACGTATAACGTATAACGTACAACGTATAACGTACAACGTATAACGTATAACGTATAACATATAACGTATAACGTATAACGTATAACGTAATACCTATAACGTAAAACGTATAACGTATAACGTATAACGTATAACGTATAACGTATAACGTATAACGTATAACGTATAACGTATATCGTATAACGTATAACGTATAACGTATAACGTATAACGTATAACATATAATATATAACGCATATCCTAGAACTTATGCCGTATAACGTATAGTGTACAACGTATAACGTATAACGTATAACGTATAACGTATAACGTATAACGTATAACGTATAACGTATAACGTATAACGTATAACGTATAACGTATAACGTATAACGTATAACGTATAACGTATAACGTATATCGTGTAACGTATATCGTGTAACGTATAACGTGTAACGTATAACGTATAACGTATAACGTATAACGTATAACGTATAACGTATAACGTACAACGTACAACGTATAACGTACAACGTATAACGTATAACGTATAACGTATAACGTATAACGTACAACGTATAACGTACAACGTATAACGTATAACGTATAACGTATAACGTATAACGTATAACGTAATACCTATAACGTATAACGTATAACGTATAACGTATAACGTATAACGTATAACGTATAACGTATAACGTATAACGTATAACGTATAACGTATAACGTATATCGTATAACGTATAACGTATAACGTATAACGTATAACGTATAACATATAATATATAACGCATATCCTAGAACTTATGCCGTATAACGTATAGTGTACAACGTATAACGTATAACGTATAACGTATAACGTATAACGTATAACGTATATCGTGTAACGTATAACGTGTAACGTATAACGTGTAACGTATAACGTATGACGTATAACGTATAACGTATAACGTATAACGTACAACGTATAACGTACAACGTATAACGTATAACGTATAACGTATAACGTATAACGTATAACGTATAACGTATAACGTATAACGTATAACGTATAACGTATAGCGTACAACGTATATCGTATTACGTATAACGTTTAACGTATAAC
Organism: Ptiloglossa arizonensis; assembly: GCF_051014685.1. Classification (NCBI taxonomy): domain Eukaryota; kingdom Metazoa; phylum Arthropoda; class Insecta; order Hymenoptera; family Colletidae; genus Ptiloglossa; species Ptiloglossa arizonensis. The sequence goes on from NW_027478496.1 coordinate 845,501, forward strand.
GTATAACATATAATATAATGTATAACGCATATCCTAGAACTTATGCTGAATAACGTATAACGTATAACATATAACGTATAACGTATAACGTATAACGTATAACGTATAACGTATAACGTATAACGTATAACGTATAACGTATAACGTATAACGTATAACGTATAACGTATAACGTATAACGTATAACGTATAACGTATAACGTATAACGTATAACGTATAACGTATAACGTATAACGTATAACATATAATATATAACGCATATCCTAGAACTTATGCCGTATAACGTATAGTGTACAACGTATAACGTATAACGTATAACGTATAACGTATAACGTATAACGTATATCGTGTAACGTATAACGTGTAACGTATAACGTGTAACGTATAACGTATGACGTATAACGTATAACGTATAACGTATAACGTATAACGTATAACGTATAACGTACAACGTATAACGTACAACGTATAACGTATAACGTATAACGTATAACGTATAACGTATAACGTAATAACTATAACGTATAACGTATAACGTATAACGTATAACGTATAACGTATAACGTATAACGTATAACGTATAACGTATAACGTATAACGTATATCGTATAACGTATAACGTATAACGTAATACCTATAACGTATAACGTATAACGTATAACGTATAACGTATAACGTATAACATACAACGTATAACGTACAACGTATAACGTATAACGTATAACGTATAACGTATAACGTATAACGTATAACGTAATACCTATAACGTATAACGTATAACGTATAACGTATAACGTAATACCTATAACGTATAACGTATAACGTATAACGTATAACGTATAACGTATAACGTATAACGTATAACGTATAACTTATAACGTATAACGTATAACGTATAACGTATAACGTATATCGTATAACGTATAACGTATAACGTATAACGTATAACGTATAACATATAATATATAACGCATATCCTAGAACTTATGCCGTATAACGTATAGTGTACAACGTATAACGTATAACGTATAACGTATAACGTATAACGTATAACGTATATCGTGTAACGTATAACGTGTAACGTATAACGTGTAACGTATAACGTATGACGTATAACGTATAACGTATAACGTAGAACGTACAACGTATAACGTACAACGTATAACGTATAACGTATAACGTATAACGTATAACGTATAACGTATAACGTATAACGTATAACGTATAACGTATAACGTATAACGTATAACGTATAGCGTACAACGTATATCGTATTACGTATAACGTTTAACGTATAACGTATAACATATAATATAATGTATAACGCATATCCTAGAACTTATGCTGAATAACGTATAACGTATAACGTATAACGTATAACGTATAACGTATAACGTATAACGTATAACGTATAACGTATAACGTATAACGTATAACGTATAACGTATAACGTATAACGTATAACGTATAACGTATAACGTATAACGTATAACGTATAACGTATAACGTATAACGTATAACGTATAACGTGTAACGTATAACGTGTAACGTATAACGTATAACGTATAACGTATAACGTATAACGTATAACGTATAACGTATAACGTATAACGTATAACGTATAACGTATAACGTATAACGTATAACGTATAACGTATATCGTGTAACGTATAACGTGTAACGTATAACGTGTAACGTATAACGTATAACGTATAACGTATAACGTATAACGTATAACGTATAACGTATAACGTATAACGTATAACGTATAACGTATAACGTATAACGTATAACGTATAACGTATAACGTATAACGTATAACGTATAACATATAATATATAACGCATATCCTAGAACTTATGCCGTATAACGTATAGTGTATAACGTATAACGTATAACGTATAGTGTATAACGTATAACGTATAACGTATAGTGTATAACGTATAACGTATAACGTATAACTTTTAACGTAGAACGTATAACGTATAACGTATAACGTATAACGTAGAACGTATAACGTATAACGTATAACGTATAACGTATAACGTATAACGTATAACGTATAACGTATAACGTATAACGTATTACGTATAACGTATAACGTATAACGTATAACGTATAACGTATAACGTATAACGTATAACGTATAACGTATAACGTATAAAGTATAACGTATAACGTATAACGTATAACGTATAACGTATAACGTATAACGTATAACGTATAACGTATAACGTATAAGGTATAACGTACAACGTATAACGTACAACGTATAACGTACAACGTATAACGTACAACGTATAACGTATAACGTATAACGTATAACGTATAACGTATATCGTATAACGTATAACGTATTACGTATAACGTATAACGTATAACGTATAACGTATAACGTATAACGTATAACGTATAACGTATAGCGTATAACGTATATCGTACAACGTATAACGTATAACGTATAACGTATAACGTATAACGTATAACGTATAACGTATAACGTATAACGTATAACGTATAACGTATAACGTATAACGTATAACGTATAACGTATAACGTATATCGTATAACGTATAACGTATAACGTATAACGTATAACGTATAACATATAATATATAACGCATATCCTAGAACTTATGCCGTATAACGTATAGTGTACAACGTATAACGTATAACGTATAACGTATAACGTATTACGTATAACGTATAACGTATATCGTGTAACGTGTAACGTATAACGTGTAACGTATAACGTGTAACGTATAACGTATAACGTATAACGTATAACGTATAACGTATAACATATAATATATAACGCATATCCTAGAACTTATGCCGTATAACGTATAGTGTACAACGTATAACGTATAACGTATAACGTATAACGTATTACGTATAACGTATAACGTATATCGTGTAACGTGTAACGTATAACGTGTAACGTATAACGTGTAACGTATAACGTATAACGTATAACGTATAACGTATAACGTATAACGTACAACGTATAACGTACAACGTATAACGTATAACGTATAACATATAACGTATAACGTATAACGTATAACGTAATACCTATAACGTAAAACGTATAACGTATAACGTATAACGTATAACGTATAACGTATAACGTATAACGTATAACGTATAACGTATATCGTATAACGTATAACGTATAACGTATAACGTATAACGTATAACATATAATATATAACGCATATCCTAGAACTTATGCCGTATAACGTATAGTGTACAACGTATAACGTATAACGTATAACGTATAACGTATAACGTATAACGTATATCGTGTAACGTATAACGTATAACGTATAACGTATAACGTATAACGTATAACGTATAACGTATAACGTATTACGTATAACGTATAACGTAGAACGTATAACGTAGAACGTATAACGTATAACGTATAACGTATAACGTATAACGTATAACGTATAACGTATAACGTATAACGTATTACGTATAACGTATAACGTATAACGTATAACGTATAACGTATAACGTATAACGTATAACGTATAACGTATAACGTATAACGTATAACGTATAACGTATAACGTGTAACGTATAACGTGTAACGTATAACGTGTAACGTGTAACGTATAACGTGTAACGTATAACGTGTAACGTATAACGTGTAACGTATAACGTGTAACGTATAACATGTAACGTATAACGTATAACGTATAACGTATAACGTATAACGTATAACGTATAACGTATAACGTATAACGTATAACGTATAACGTATAACGTATAACGTATAACATATAATATATAACGCATATCCTAGAACTTATGCCGTATAACGTATAGTGTACAACGTATAACGTATAACGTATAACGTATAACGTATAACGTATAACGTATAACGTATAACGTATATCGTGTAACGTATAACGTGTAACGTATAACGTATAACGTGTAACGTATAACGTATAACGTATAGCGTATAACGTTTATCGTAAAACGTATAACGTTTAACGTATAACGTATAACATATAATATAATGTATAACGCATATCCTATAACTTAGTTGAATAACGTATAACGTATAACGTATAACGTATAACGTATAACGTATAACGTATAACGTATAACGTATAACGTATAACGTATAACGTATAACGTATAACGTATAACGTGTAACGTGTAACGTGTAACGTGTAACGTATAACGTGTAACGTATAACGTATAACGTATAGCGTATAACGTATAACGTATAACGTATTACGTATAACGTATAACGTATAACGTATAACGTAGAACGTATAACGTATAACGTATAACGTATAACGTATAACGTATAACGTATAACGTATAACGTATAACGTATAACGTATAACGTATAACGTATAACGTATAACGTATAACGTATAACGTATAACGTATAACGTATAACGTATAACGTAATACCTATAACGTAAAACGTATAACGTATAACGTATAACGTATAACGTATAACGTATAACGTATAACGTATAACGTATAACGTATAACGTATATCGTATAACGTATAACGTATAACGTATAACGTATAACGTGTAACGTGTAACGTGTAACGTGTAACGTATAACGTGTAACGTATAACGTATAACGTATAGCGTATAACGTATAACGTATAACGTATTACGTATAACGTATAACGTGTAACGTATAACGTATAACGTATAACGTATAACGTATAACGTATAACATATAATATATAACGCATATCCTAGAACTTATGCCGTATAACGTATAGTGTACAACGTATAACGTATAACGTATAACGTATAACGTATAACGTATAACGTATATCGTGTAACGTATAACGTATAACGTATAACGTATAACGTATAACGTATAACGTATAACGTATAACGTATAACGTATAACGTATAACGTATAACGTATAACGTATAACGTATAACGTATAACGTATAACGTATAACGTATAACGTATAACGTATAACGTATATCGTGTAACGTATAACGTGTAACGTATAACGTGTAACGTATAACGTATGACGTATAACGTATAACGTATAACGTATAACGTATAACGTATAACGTATAACGTACAACGTATAACGTACAACGTATAACGTATAACGTATAACGTATAACGTATAACGTATAACGTAATAACTATAACGTATAACGTATAACGTATAACGTATAACGTATAACGTATAACGTATAACGTATAACGTATAACGTATAACGTATAACGTATATCGTATAACGTATAACGTATAACGTAATACCTATAACGTATAACGTATAACGTATAACGTATAACGTATAACGTATAACATACAACGTATAACGTACAACGTATAACGTATAACGTATAACGTATAACGTATAACGTATAACGTATAACGTAATACCTATAACGTATAACGTATAACGTATAACGTATAACGTAATACCTATAACGTATAACGTATAACGTATAACGTATAACGTATAACGTATAACGTATAACGTATAACTTATAACGTATAACGTATAACGTATAACGTATAACGTATATCGTATAACGTATAACGTATAACGTATAACGTATAACGTATAACATATAATATATAACGCATATCCTAGAACTTATGCCGTATAACGTATAGTGTACAACGTATAACGTATAACGTATAACGTATAACGTATAACGTATAACGTATATCGTGTAACGTATAACGTGTAACGTATAACGTGTAACGTATAACGTATGACGTATAACGTATAACGTATAACGTAGAACGTACAACGTATAACGTACAACGTATAACGTATAACGTATAACGTATAACGTATAACGTATAACGTATAACGTATAACGTATAACGTATAACGTATAACGTATAACGTATAGCGTACAACGTATATCGTATTACGTATAACGTTTAACGTATAACGTATAACATATAATATAATGTATAACGCATATCCTAGAACTTATGCTGAATAACGTATAACGTATAACGTATAACGTATAACGTATAACGTATAACGTATAACGTATAACGTATAACGTATAACGTATAACGTATAACGTATAACGTATAACGTATAACGTATAACGTATAACGTATAACGTATAACGTATAACGTATAACGTATAACGTATAACGTATAACGTATAACGTATAACGTATAACGTATAACGTATAACGTATAACGTATAACGTATAACGTATAACGTATAACGTATAACGTATAACGTATAACGTATAACGTATAACGTATAACGTATAACGTATAACGTATAACGTATATCGTGTAACGTATAACGTGTAACGTATAACGTGTAACGTATAACGTATAACGTATAACGTATAACGTATAACGTACAACGTACAACGTATAACGTACAACGTATAACGTATAACGTATAACGTATAACGTATAACGTATAACGTATAACGTATAACGTATAACGTATAACGTATATCGTGTAACGTATAACGTGTAACGTATAACGTGTAACGTATAACGTATGACGTATAACGTATAACGTATAACGTACAACGTATAACGTACAACGTATAACGTATAACGTATAACGTATAACGTATAACGTATAACGTATAACGTATAACGTATAACGTATAACGTATAACGTATAACGTATAACGTATAACGTATAACGTATAACGTATAACGTATAACGTATAACGTATAACGTATAACATATAATATATAACGCATATCCTAGAACTTATGCCGTATAACGTATAGTGTATAACGTATAACGTATAACGTATAGTGTATAACGTATAACGTATAACGTATAGTGTATAACGTATAACGTATAACGTATAACTTTTAACGTAGAACGTATAACGTATAACGTATAACGTATAACGTAGAACGTATAACGTATAACGTATAACGTATAACGTATAACGTATAACGTATAACGTATAACGTATAACGTATAACGTATTACGTATAACGTATAACGTATAACGTATAACGTATAACGTATAACGTATAACGTATAACGTATAACGTATAACGTATAAAGTATAACGTATAACGTATAACGTATAACGTATAACGTATAACGTATAACGTATAACGTATAACGTATAACGTATAAGGTATAACGTACAACGTATAACGTACAACGTATAACGTACAACGTATAACGTACAACGTATAACGTATAACGTATAACGTATAACGTATAACGTATATCGTATAACGTATAACGTATTACGTATAACGTATAACGTATAACGTATAACGTATAACGTATAACGTATAACGTATAACGTATAGCGTATAACGTATATCGTACAACGTATAACGTATAACGTATAACGTATAACGTATAACGTATAACGTATAACGTATAACGTATAACGTATAACGTATAACGTATAACGTATAACGTATAACGTATAACGTATAACGTATATCGTATAACGTATAACGTATAACGTATAACGTATAACGTATAACATATAATATATAACGCATATCCTAGAACTTATGCCGTATAACGTATAGTGTACAACGTATAACGTATAACGTATAACGTATAACGAATTACGTATAACGTATAACGTATATCGTGTAACGTGTAACGTATAACGTGTAACGTATAACGTGTAACGTATAACGTATAACGTATAACGTATAACGTATAACGTATAACATATAATATATAACGCATATCCTAGAACTTATGCCGTATAACGTATAGTGTACAACGTATAACGTATAACGTATAACGTATAACGTATTACGTATAACGTATAACGTATATCGTGTAACGTGTAACGTATAACGTGTAACGTATAACGTGTAACGTATAACGTATAACGTATAACGTATAACGTATAACGTATAACGTACAACGTATAACGTACAACGTATAACGTATAACGTATAACATATAACGTATAACGTATAACGTATAACGTAATACCTATAACGTAAAACGTATAACGTATAACGTATAACGTATAACGTATAACGTATAACGTATAACGTATAACGTATAACGTATATCGTATAACGTATAACGTATAACGTATAACGTATAACGTATAACATATAATATATAACGCATATCCTAGAACTTATGCCGTATAACGTATAGTGTACAACGTATAACGTATAACGTATAACGTATAACGTATAACGTATAACGTATATCGTGTAACGTATAACGTATAACGTATAACGTATAACGTATAACGTATAACGTATAACGTATAACGTATTACGTATAACGTATAACGTAGAACGTATAACGTAGAACGTATAACGTATAACGTATAACGTATAACGTATAACGTATAACGTATAACGTATAACGTATAACGTATTACGTATAACGTATAACGTATAACGTATAACGTATAACGTATAACGTATAACGTATAACGTATAACGTATAACGTATAACGTATAACGTATAACGTATAACGTGTAACGTATAACGTGTAACGTATAACGTGTAACGTGTAACGTATAACGTGTAACGTATAACGTGTAACGTATAACGTGTAACGTATAACGTGTAACGTATAACATGTAACGTATAACGTATAACGTATAACGTATAACGTATAACGTATAACGTATAACGTATAACGTATAACGTATAACGTATAACGTATAACGTATAACGTATAACATATAATATATAACGCATATCCTAGAACTTATGCCGTATAACGTATAGTGTACAACGTATAACGTATAACGTATAACGTATAACGTATAACGTATAACGTATAACGTATAACGTATATCGTGTAACGTATAACGTGTAACGTATAACGTATAACGTGTAACGTATAACGTATAACGTATAGCGTATAACGTTTATCGTAAAACGTATAACGTTTAACGTATAACGTATAACATATAATATAATGTATAACGCATATCCTATAACTTAGTTGAATAACGTATAACGTATAACGTATAACGTATAACGTATAACGTATAACGTATAACGTATAACGTATAACGTATAACGTATAACGTATAACGTATAACGTATAACGTGTAACGTGTAACGTGTAACGTGTAACGTATAACGTGTAACGTATAACGTATAACGTATAGCGTATAACGTATAACGTATAACGTATTACGTATAACGTATAACGTATAACGTATAACGTAGAACGTATAACGTATAACGTATAACGTATAACGTATAACGTATAACGTATAACGTATAACGTATAACGTATAACGTATAACGTATAACGTATAACGTATAACGTATAACGTATAACGTATAACGTATAACGTATAACGTATAACGTAATACCTATAACGTAAAACGTATAACGTATAACGTATAACGTATAACGTATAACGTATAACGTATAACGTATAGCGTATAACGTATAACGTATATCGTATAACGTATAACGTATAACGTATAACGTATAACGTGTAACGTGTAACGTGTAACGTGTAACGTATAACGTGTAACGTATAACGTATAACGTATAGCGTATAACGTATAACGTATAACGTATTACGTATAACGTATAACGTGTAACGTATAACGTATAACGTATAACGTATAACGTATAACGTATAACATATAATATATAACGCATATCCTAGAACTTATGCCGTATAACGTATAGTGTACAACGTATAACGTATAACGTATAACGTATAACGTATAACGTATAACGTATATCGTGTAACGTATAACGTATAACGTATAACGTATAACGTATAACGTATAACGTATAACGTATAACGTATAACGTATAACGTATAACGTATAACGTATAACGTATAACGTATAACGTATAACGTGTAACGTGTAACGTGTAACGTGTAACGTATAACGTGTAACGTATAACGTATAACGTATAGCGTATAACGTATAACGTATAACGTATTACGTATAACGTATAACGTATAACGTATAACGTATAACGTATAACGTATAACGTATAACGTATAACGTATAACGTATAACGTAATACCAATAACGTAAAACGTATAACGTATAACGTATAACGTATAACGTATAACGTATAACGTATAACGTATAACGTATAACGTATATCGTATAACGTATAACGTATAACGTATAACGTATAACGTATAACATATAATATATAACGCATATCCTAGAACTTATGCCGTATAACGTATAGTGTACAACGTATAACGTATAACGTATAACGTATAACGTATAACGTATAATGTATATCGTGTAACGTATAACGTATAACGTATAACGTATAACGTATAACGTATAACGTATAACGTATAACGTATTACGTATAACGTATAACGTATAACGTATAACGTAGAACGTATAACGTATAACGTATAACGTATAACGTATAACGTATAACGTATAACGTATAACGTATAACGTATTACGTATAACGTATAACGTATAACGTATAACGTATAACGTATAACGTATAACGTATAACGTATAACGTATAACGTATAACGTATAACGTATAACGTATAACGTATAACGTATAACGTATAACGTATAACGTATAACGTATATCGTGTAACGTATAACGTGTAACGTATAACGTGTAACGTATAACGTATAACGTATAACGTATAACGTATAACGTATAACGTATAACGTATAACGTATAACGTATAACGTATAACGTATAACGTATAACGTATAACGTATAACGTATAACGTATAACGTATAACGTATAACGTATAACGTATAACGTATAACGTATAACGTATAACGTATAACGTGTAACGTATAACGTGTAACGTATAACGTGTAACGTGTAACGTATAACGTGTAACGTATAACGTGTAACGTATAACGTGTAACGTATAACGTGTAACGTATAACATGTAACGTATAACGTATAACGTATAACGTATAACGTATAACGTATAACGTATAACGTATAACGTATAACGTATAACGTATAACGTATAACGTATAACGTATAACATATAATATATAACGCATATCCTAGAACTTATGCCGTATAACGTATAGTGTACAACGTATAACGTATAACGTATAACGTATAACGTATAACGTATAACGTATAACGTATAACGTATATCGTGTAACGTATAACGTGTAACGTATAACGTATAACGTGTAACGTATAACGTATAACGTATAGCGTATAACGTTTATCGTATAACGTATAACGTTTAACGTATAACGTATAACATATAATATAATGTATAACGCATATCCTATAACTTAGTTGAATAACGTATAACGTATAACGTATAACGTATAACGTATAACGTATAACGTATAACGTATAACGTATAACGTATAACGTATAACGTATAACGTATAACGTATAACGTGTAACGTGTAACGTGTAACGTGTAACGTATAACGTGTAACGTATAACGTATAACGTATAGCGTATAACGTATAACGTATAACGTATAACGTATAACGTATAACGTATAACTTATAACGTATAACGTATAACGTATAACGTATAACGTATAACGTATAACGTATAACGTATAACGTATAACGTATAACGTATAACGTATAACGTTTAACGTATAACGTATAACGTATAACGTATAGCGTATAACGTATAACGTATAGCGTATAACGTATAACGTATAACGTATAACGTATAACGTATAACGTATAACTTATAACGTATAACGTATAACGTATAACGTATAACGTATAACGTATAACGTATAACGTATAACGTATAACGTATAACGTGTAACGTATAACGTATATCGTGTAACGTATATCGTTTAACGTATAACGTGTAACGTATAACGTATAACGTATAACGTATAACGTATAACGTATAACGTATAACGTATAACGTATAACGTATAACGTATAACGTATAACGTATAACGTATAACGTACAACGTATAACGTACAACGTATAACGTACAACGTATAACGTATAACGTATAACGTATAACGTATAACGTGTAACGTGTAACGTATAACGTGTAACGTATAACGTGTAACGTATAACGTATAACGTATAACGTATAACGTAAAACGTATAACGTATAACGTATAACGTGTAACGTATAACGTGTAACGTATAACGTATAACGTATAACGTACAACGTATAACGTACAACGTATAACGTACAACGTATAACGTATAACGTATAACGTATAACGTATAACGTGTAACGTGTAACGTATAACGTGTAACGTATAACGTGTAACGTATAACGTATAACGTATAACGTATAACGTATAACGTATAACGTATAACGTATAACGTATAACGTATAACGTATAACGTATAACGTATAACGTATAACGTATAACGTATAACGTATAACGTATAACGTATAACGTATAACGTATAACGTATAACGTATAACGTATAACGTATAACGTATAACGTATAACGTATAACATATAATATATAACGCATAACCTAGTACTTATGCCGTATAACGTATAGTGTACAACGTATAACGTATAACGTATAACGTATAACGTATAACGTATAACGTATATCGTGTAACGTATAACGTGTAACGTATAACGTATAACGTGTAACGTATAACGTATAACGTACAACGTACAACGTATAACGTACAACGTATAACGTATAACGTATAACGTATAACGTATAACGTATAACGTATAACGTATAACGTATAACGTATAACGTATAACATATAACGTATAACGTATAACGTATAACGTATAACGTATAACGTATAACGTGTAACGTATAACGTATAACGTATAGCGTATAACGTATATCGTATAACGTATAACGTTTAACGTATAACGAATAACGTATAATATAATGTATGACGCATATCCTAGAACTTATGCTGAATAACGTATAACTTATAACGTATAACGTATAACGTATAACGTATAACGTATAACGTATAACGTATAACGTATAACGTATAACGTATAACGTATAACGTATAACGTATAACGTATAACGTGTAACGTGTAACGTGTAACGTGTAACGTATAACGTGTAACGTGTAACGTATAACGTATAACGTATAGCGTATAACGTATAACGTATAACGTATAACGTATAACGTATAACGTATAACTTATAACGTATAACGTATAACGTATAACGTATAACGTATAACGTATAACGTATAACGTATAACGTATAACGTATAACGTATAACGTATAACGTTTAACGTATAACGTATAACGTATAACGTATAGCGTATAACGTATAACGTATAACGTATAATGTATAACGTATAACGTATAACGTATAACGTACGAGTAACGTATAACGTCTAACGTACAACGTATAACGTATAACGTATAACGTATAACGTATAACGTATAACGTATAACGTATAACGTATAACGTATAACGTATAACGTATAACGTATAACGTATAACGTATAACGCATAACGTATAACGTATAACGTATAACGTGTAACGTATAACGTATAACGTATAACGTATAACGTATAACGTATAACGTATAACGTATAACGTATAACGTATAACGTATAACGTATAACGTATAACATATAATGTATAACGCATATCCTAGAACTTATGCTGAATAACGTATAACGTATAGCGTATAACGTATAACGTATAACGTATAACGTATAACGTATAACGTATATCGTATAACGTATAACGTATAACATATAATATATAACGCATATCCTAGAACTTATGCGGTATAACGCATAGTGTATAACGTATAACGTATAACGTATAGTGTATAACGTATAACGTATAATGTATAGTGTATAACGTATAACGTATAACGTATAACGTATAACTTTTAACGTATAACGTATAACGTATAACGTAATACGTATAACGTATAACGTATAACGTATAACGTATAACGTATAACGTATAACGTATAACGTATAACGTATAACGTGTAACGTATAACGTATAACGTATAGCGTATAACGTATATCGTATAACGTATAACATATAACGTATCACGTATAAAGAATAACGTGTAACGTATATCGTATATCGTATACCGTATAACGTACAACGAGTGACGTATAACGTATAACGTATAACGTATAACGTATAACGTATAACGTATAACGTATAACGTATAACGTATAACGTATAACGTATAACGTATAACGTGTAACGTATAAAGTATAACGTATAACGTATAACGTATAACGTATAACGTATAACGTATAACGTATAACGTATAACGTATAACGTATAATGTATAACATATAATATATAACGCATATCCTAGAACTTATGCCGTATAACGTATAGTGTACAACGTATAACGTATAACGTATAACGTATAACGTATAACGTATAACGTATAACGTATAACGTATAACGTATATCGTGTAACCTATAACGTGTAACGTATAACGTATAACGTATAACGTATAACGTATAACGTATAACGTAAAACGTATAACGTATAACGTATAACGTGTAACGTATAACGTGTAACGTATAACGTGTAACGTATAACGTATAACGTATAACGTATAACGTATAACGTATAACGTATAACGTATAACGTATAACGTATAACGTGTAACGTATAACGTATATCGTGTAACGTATATCGTGTAACGTATAACGTGTAACGTATAACGTATAACGTATAACGTATAACGTATAACGTATAACGTATAACGTATAACGTATAACGTATAACGTATAACGTATAACGTACAACGTATAACGTACAACGTATAACGTACAACGTATAACGTATAACGTATAACGTATAACGTATAACGTGTAACGTGTAACGTATAACGTGTAACGTATAACGTATAACGTATAACGTATAACGTAAAACGTATAACGTATAACGTATAACGTGTAACGTATAACGTGTAACGTATAACGTATAACGTATAACGTATAACGTATAACGTATAACGTATAACGTATAACGTATAACGTATAACGTATAACGTATAACGTATAACGTATAACGTATAACGTATAACGTATAACGTATAACGTATAACGTATAACGTATAACGTATAACGTATAACGTATAACGTATAACGTATAACGTATAACGTATAACGTATAACGTATAACGTATAACATATAATATATAACGCATAACCTAGTACTTATGCCGTATAACGTATAGTGTACAACGTATAACGTATAACGTATAACGTATAACGTATAACGTATAACGTAAATCGTGTAACGTATAACGTGTAACGTATAACGTATAACGTGTAACGTATAACGTATAACGTACAACGTACAACGTATAACGTACAACGTATAACGTATAACGTATAACGTATAACGTATAACGTATAACGTATAACGTATAACGTATAACGTATAACGTATAACATATAACGTATAACGTATAACGTATAACGTATAACGTATAACGTATAACGTGTAACGTATAACGTATAACGTATAGCGTATAACGTATATCGTATAACGTATAACGTTTAACGTATAACGAATAACATATAATATAATGTATAACGCATATCCTAGAACTTATGCTGAATAACGTATAACGTATAACGTATAACGTATAACGTATAACGTATAACGTATAACGTATAACGTATAACGTATAACGTATAACGTA
Source organism: Ptiloglossa arizonensis (assembly GCF_051014685.1). NCBI lineage: Eukaryota > Metazoa > Arthropoda > Insecta > Hymenoptera > Colletidae > Ptiloglossa > Ptiloglossa arizonensis. Next base: position 861,064 of record NW_027478496.1, read on the forward strand.
TAACGTATAACGTATAACGTATAACGTATAACGTATAACGCATAACGTATAACGTGTAACGTATAACGTATATCGTGTAACGTATAGCGTGTAACGTATAACGTGTAGCGTATAACGTATAACGTATAACGTATAACGTATAACGTATAACGTATAACGTATAACGTATAACGTATAACGTATAACGTATTATATAACGTCTACCGTATAACGTATAACGTATAACGTATAACGTATAACGTATAACGTATAACGTATAACGTATAACGTATAACGTATAACGTATAACGTATAACGTATAACGTATAACGTAATACGTATAATGTATAACGTATAACGTATAACGTATAACGTATAACGTATAACGTATAACGTATAACGTATAACGTATAACGTATAACGTATAACGTATAACGTATAACGTATAACGTATTATATAACGTCTACCGTATAACGTATAACGTATACCGTATAACGTATAACGTATAACGTATAACGTATAACGTGTAACGTATAACGTATAACGTATAACGTATAACGTATAACGTATAACGTATAACGTATAACGTATAACGTATAACGTATAACGTATAACGTATAACGTATAACGTATAACGTATAACGTATAACGTATAACGTATAACGTATAACATATAATATATAACGCATATCCTAGAACTTATGCCGTATAACGTATAGTGTGCAACGTATAACGTATAACGTATAACGTATAACGTATAGCGTACAACGTATAACGTATATCGTGTAACGTATAACGTGTAACGTATAACGTGTAACGTATAACGTATAACGTGTAACGTACAACGTATAACGTATGACGTACAACGTATAACGTATAACGTACAACGTATAACGTATAACGTATAACGTATAACGTATAACGTATAACGTATAACGTATAACGTATAACGTATAACGTATAACGTATAACGTATAACGTATAACGTATAACGTATAACGTATAACGTGTAACGTATAACGTATAACGTATAGCGTATAACGTATATCGTATAACGTATAACGTATAACATATAATATAATGTATAACGCATATCCTAGAACTTATGCTGAATAACGTATAACGTATAACGTATAACGTATAACGTATAACCTATAACGTATAACGTATAACGTATAACGTATAACGTATAACGCATAACGTATAACGTATAACGTATAACGTATAACGTATAACGTATAACGTATAACGTATAACGTATAACGTATAACGTATAACGTATAACGTATAACGTATAACGTATAACGTATAACGTATAACGTATAACGTATAACGTACAACGAGTAACGTATAACGTCTAACGTACAACGTATAACGTATAACGTATAACGTATAACGTGTAACGTATAACGTATAACGTATAACGTATAACGTATAACGTATAACGTATAACGTATAACATATAATGTATAACGCATATCCTAGAACTTATGCTGAATAACGTATAACGTATAGCGTATAACGTATAACGTATAACGTATAACGTAAAACGTATAACGTATAACGTATAACGTATAACGTATAACGTACAACGTATAACGTATATCGTATAACGTATAACGTATAACATATAATATATAACGCATATCCTAGAACTTATGCGGTATAACGTATAGTGTATAACGTATAACGTATAACGTATAGTGTATAACGTATAACGTATAACGTATAGTGTATAACGTATAACGTATAACGTATAGTGTATAACGTATAACGTATAACGTATAACTTTTAACGTATAACGTATAACGTATAACGTAATACGTATAACGTATAACGTATAACGTATAACGTATAACGTATAACGTATAACGTATAACGTATAACGTATAACGTGTAACGTATAACGTATAACGTATAGCGTATAACGTATATCGTATAACGTATAACGTATAACGTATCACGTATAAAGGATAACGTGTAACGTATATCGTATATCGTATACCGTATAACGTACAACGAGTGACGTATAACGTATAACGTATAACGTATAACGTATAACGTATAGTGTATAACGTATAACGTATAACGTATAACGTATAACGTATAACGTATAACGTATAACGTGTAACGTATAACGTATAACGTATAGCGTATAACGTATATCGTATAACGTATAACGTATAACATATAATATAATGTATAACGCATATCCTAGAACTTATGCTGAATAACGTATAACGTATAACGTATAACGTATAACGTATAACCTATAACGTATAACGTATAACGTATAACGTATAACGTATAACGCATAACGTATAACGTATAACGTATAACGTATAACGTATAACGTATAACGTATAACGTATAACGTATAACGTATAACGTATAACGTATAACGTATAACGTATAACGTATAACGTATAACGTATAACGTATAACGTATAACGTACAACGAGTAACGTATAACGTCTAACGTACAACGTATAACGTATAACGTATAACGTATAACGTGTAACGTATAACGTATAACGTATAACGTATAACGTATAACGTATAACGTATAACGTATAACATATAATGTATAACGCATATCCTAGAACTTATGCTGAATAACGTATAACGTATAGCGTATAACGTATAACGTATAACGTATAACGTAAAACGTATAACGTATAACGTATAACGTATAACGTATAACGTACAACGTATAACGTATATCGTATAACGTATAACGTATAACATATAATATATAACGCATATCCTAGAACTTATGCGGTATAACGTATAGTGTATAACGTATAACGTATAACGTATAGTGTATAACGTATAACGTATAACGTATAGTGTATAACGTATAACGTATAACGTATAGTGTATAACGTATAACGTATAACGTATAACGTATAACTTTTAACGTATAACGTATAACGTATAACGTAATACGTATAACGTATAACGTATAACGTATAACGTATAACGTATAACGTATAACGTATAACGTATAACGTATAACGTGTAACGTATAACGTATAACGTATAGCGTATAACGTATATCGTATAACGTATAACGTATAACGTATCACGTATAAAGGATAACGTGTAACGTATATCGTATATCGTATACCGTATAACGTACAACGAGTGACGTATAACGTATAACGTATAACGTATAACGTATAACGTATAACGTATAACGTATAACGTATAACGTATAACGTATAACGTATAACATATAATATATAACGCATATCCTAGATCTTATGCCGTATAACGTATAGTGTGCAACGTATAACGTATAACGTATAACTAATAACGTATAACGTATAACGTATAACGTATAACGTATATCGTGTAACGTATAACGTGTAACGTATAACGTATAACGTATAACGTATAACGTATAACGTATAACGTATAACGTATAACGTATAACGTATAACGTATAACGTATAACGTATAACGTATAACGTATGACGTATAACGTATAACGTACAACGTATAACGTACAACGTACAACGTATAACGTACAACGTATAACGTACAACGTATAACGTACAACGTATAACGTATAACGTATAACGTATAACGTATAACGTATAACGTATAACGTATAACGTATAACGTATAACGTATAACGTATAACGTATAACGTATAACGTATAACGTATAACGTATAACGTATAACGTATAACGTATAACGTATAACGTATAACGTATAACGTATAACGTATAACGTATAACGTATAACGTATAACGTATAACGTATAACGTATAACATATAATGTATAACACATATCCTAGAACTTATGCTGAATAACGTATAACGTATAACGTATAATGTATAACGTATAACGTGTAACGTATAACGTATATCGTGTAACGTATAACGTGTAACGTATAACGTATAACGTATAACGTATAACGTATAACGTATAACGTATAACGTATAACGTATAACGTATAACGTATAACGTATAACGTATAACGTATAACGTATAACGTATAACGTATAACGTATAACGTATAACGTATAACGTATAACGTATAACGTATAACATATAATATATAACGCATATCCTAGAACTTATGCCGTGTAACGTATAGTGTGCAACGTATAACGTATAACGTATAACGTATAACGTATAACGTCTAACGTATATCGTGTAACGTATAACGTGTAACGTATAACGTATAACGTATAACGTATAACGTATAACGTATAACGTATAACGTATAACGTATAACGTATAACGTATAACGTATATCGTATAACATATAATGTATAACGCATATCCTAGAACTTATGCTGAATAACGTATAACGTATAACGTATAACGTATAACGTGTAACGTATAACGTATATCGTGTAACGTATAACGTGTAACGTATAACGTATAACGTATAACGTATAACGAATAACGTATAACGTATAACGTATAACGTATAACGTATAACGTATAACGTATAACGTATAACGTATAACGTATAACGTATAACATATAATATATAACGCATATCCTAGATCTTATGCCGTATAACGTATAGTGTGCAACGTATAACGTATAACGTATAACTAATAACGTATAACGTATAACGTATAACGTATAACGTATATCGTGTAACGTATAACGTGTAACGTATAACGTATAACGTATAACGTATAACGTATAACGTATAACGTATAACGTATAACGTATAACGTATAACGTATAACGTATAACGTATAACGTATAACGTATAACGTATAACGTATGACGTATAACGTATAACGTACAACGTATAACGTACAACGTACAACGTATAACGTACAACGTATAACGTACAACGTATAACGTACAACGTATAACGTATAACGTATAACGTATAACGTATAACGTATAACGTATAACGTATAACGTATAACGTATAACGTATAACGTATAACGTATAACGTATAACGTATAACGTATAACGTATAACGTATAACGTATAACGTATAACGTATAGCGTATAACGTATAACGTATAACGTATAACGTATAACGTATAACGTATATCGTATAACGTATAACGTATAACATATAATATATAACGCATATCCTAGAACTTATGCGGTATAACGCATAGTGTATAACGTATAACGTATAACGTATAGTGTATAACGTATAACGTATAATGTATAGTGTATAACGTATAACGTATAACGTATAACGTATAACTTTTAACGTATAACGTATAACGTATAACGTAATACGTATAACGTATAACGTATAACGTATAACGTATAACGTATAACGTATAACGTATAACGTATAACGTATAACGTGTAACGTATAACGTATAACGTATAGCGTATAACGTATATCGTATAACGTATAACATATAACGTATCACGTATAAAGAATAACGTGTAACGTATATCGTATATCGTATACCGTATAACGTACAACGAGTGACGTATAACGTATAACGTATAACGTATAACGTATAACGTATAACGTATAACGTATAACGTATAACGTATAACGTATAACGTATAACGTATAACGTATAACGTGTAACGTATAAAGTATAACGTATAACGTATAACGTATAACGTATAACGTATAACGTATAACGTATAACGTATAACGTATAACGTATAATGTATAACATATAATATATAACGCATATCCTAGAACTTATGCCGTATAACGTATAGTGTACAACGTATAACGTATAACGTATAACGTATAACGTATAACGTATAACGTATAACGTATAACGTATAACGTATATCGTGTAACCTATAACGTGTAACGTATAACGTATAACGTATAACGTATAACGTATAACGTATAACGTAAAACGTATAACGTATAACGTATAACGTGTAACGTATAACGTGTAACGTATAACGTATAACGTATAACGTATAACGTATAACGTATAACGTATAACGTATAACGTATAACGTATAACGTGTAACGTATAACGTATATCGTGTAACGTATATCGTGTAACGTATAACGTGTAACGTATAACGTGTAACGTATAACGTGTAACGTATAACGTATAACGTATAACGTATAACGTATAACGTATAACGTATAACGTATAACGTATAACGTATAACGTATAACGTATAACGTATAACGTATAACGTATAACGTATAACGTATAACGTATAACGTATAACGTATAACGTATAACGTATAACGTATAACGTATAACGTATAACGTATAACGTATAACGTATAACGTATAACGTATAACATATAATATATAACGCATAACCTAGTACTTATGCCGTATAACGTATAGTGTACAACGTATAACGTATAACGTATAACGTATAACGTATAACGTATAACGTATATCGTGTAACGTATAACGTGTAACGTATAACGTATAACGTGTAACGTATAACGTATAACGTACAACGTACAACGTATAACGTACAACGTATAACGTATAACGTATAACGTATAACGTATAACGTATAACGTATAACGTATAACGTATAACGTATAACGTATAACATATAACGTATAACGTATAACGTATAACGTATAACGTATAACGTATAACGTGTAACGTATAACGTATAACGTATAGCGTATAACGTATATCGTATAACGTATAACGTTTAACGTATAACGAATAACATATAATATAATGTATAACGCATATCCTAGAACTTATGCTGAATAACGTATAACGTATAACGTATAACGTATAACGTATAACGTATAACGTATAACGTATAACGTATAACGTATAACGTATAACGTATAACGTATAACGTATAACGTATAACGTATAACGCATAACGTATAACGTGTAACGTATAACGTATATCGTGTAACGTATAGCGTGTAACGTATAACGTGTAGCGTATAACGTATAACGTATAACGTATAACGTATAACGTATAACGTATAACGTATAACGTATAACGTATAACGTATTATATAACGTCTACCGTATAACGTATAACGTATAACGTATAACGTATAACGTATAACGTATAACGTATAACGTATAACGTATAACGTATAACGTATAACGTATAACGTATAACGTATAACGTAATACGTATAATGTATAACGTATAACGTATAACGTATAACGTATAACGTATAACGTATAACGTATAACGTATAACGTATAACGTATAACGTATAACGTATAACGTATAACGTATAACGTATAACGTATAACGTATAACGTATAACGTATAACGTATAACGTATAACGTATAACGTATAACGTATAACGTATAACGTATAACGTATATCGTATAACGTATAACGTATAACTTTTAACGTATAACGTATAACGTATAACGTAATACGTATAACGTATAACGTATAACGTATAACGTATAACGTATAACGTATAACGTATAACGTATAACGTATAACGTAATACGTATAATATATAACGTATAACGTATAACGTATAACGTATAACGTATAACGTATAACGTATAACGTATAACGTATAACGTATAACGTATAACGTATAACGTATAACGTATAACGTATAACGTATAACATATAATATATAACGCATATCCTAGAACTTATGCCGTGTAACGTATAGTGTGCAACGTATAACGTATAACGTATAACGTATAACGTATAACGTATAACGTATAACGTATAACGTATAACGTATAACGTATAACGTATAACGTATAACGTATAACGTATAACGTATAACGTATAACGTATAACGTATAACGTATAACTTATAACGTAGAACGTATTACATATAACGTACAACGTATAACGTACAACGTATAACGTATAACGTATAACGTATAACGTATAACGTATAACGTATAACGTATAACGTATAACGTATAACGTATAACGTATAACGTATAACGTATAACGTATAACGAATAACGTATAACGTATAACATATAATGTATAACGCATATCCTAGAACTTATGCTGAATAACGTATAGCGTATAACGTATAACGTATAACGTGTAACGTATAACGTATATCGTGTAACGTATAACGTGTAACGTATAACGTATAACGTATAACGTATAACGTATAACGTATAACGTATAACGTATAACGTATAACGTATAACGTATAACGTATAACGTATAACGTATAACGTATAACGTATAACGTATAACGTATAACGTATAACGTATAACGTATAACGTATAACGTATAACGTATAACGTATAACGTATAACGTATAACGTATAACGTATAACGTATAACGTATAACGTATAACGTATAACGTATAACGTATAACGTATAACGTATAACGTATAACGTATAACGTATAACGTATAACGTATAACGTACAACGAGCAACGTATAACGTCTAACGTACAACGTATAACGTATAACGTATAACGTATAACGTATAACGTATAACGTATAACGTATAACGTATAACGTATAACGTATAACGTATAACGTATAACGTATAACGTATAACGTATAACGTATAACGTATAACGTATAACGTATAACGTATAACGTATAACGTATAACGTATAACGTATAACGTATAACATATAATGTATAACGCATATCCTAGAACTTATGCTGAATAACGTATAACGTATAGCGTATAACGTATAACGTATAACGTATAACGTATAACGTATAACGTATAACGTATAACATATAACGTATAACGTATAACGTATAACGTATAACGTATATCGTATAACGTATAACGTATAACATATAATATATAACGCATATCCTAGAACTTATGCGGTATAACGTATAGTGTATAACGTATAACGTATAACGTATAGTGTATAACGTATAACGTATAACGTATAGTGTATAACGTATAACGTATAACGTATAGTGTATAACGTATAACGTATAACGTATAACGTATAACGTATAACGTATAACGTATAACGTATAACGTATAACGTATAACGTATAACGTATAACGTATAATGTATAACGTATAACGTATAACGTATAACGTATAACGTATAACGTATAACGTATAACGTATAACGTATAACGTATAACGTATAACATATAATGTATAACGCATATCCTAGAACTTATGCTGAATAACGTATAACGTATAGCGTATAACGTATAACGTATAACGTATAACGTATAACGTATAACGTATAACGTATAACGTATAACGTATAACGTATAACGTATAACGTATAACGTGTAACGTATAACGTATAACGTATAGCGTATAACGTATATCGTATAACGTATAACGTATAACATATAATATAATGTATAACGCATATCCTAGAACTTATGCTGAATAACGTATAACGTATAACGTATAACGTATAACGTATAACGTATAACCTATAACGTATAACGTATAACGTACAACGAGTAACGTATAACGTCTAACGTACAACGTATACGTATAACGTATAACGTATAACGTATAACGTATAACGTATAACGTATAACGTATAACGTATAACGTATAACGTATAACGTATAACGTATAACGTATAACGTATAACGTATAACGTATAACGTATAACGTATAACGTATAACGTATAACGTATAACGTATAACGTATAACGTATAACGTATAACATATAATGTATAACGCATATCCTAGAACTTATGCTGAATAACGTATAACGTATAGCGTATAACGTATAACGTATAACGTATAACGTATAACGTATAACGTATAACGTATAACGTATAACATATAACGTATAACGTATAACGTATAACGTATAACGTATATCGTATAACGTATAACGTATAACATATAATATATAACGCATATCCTAGAACTTATGCGGTATAACGTATAGTGTATAACGTATAACGTATAACGTATAGTGTATAACGTATAACGTATAACGTATAGTGTATAACGTATAACGTATAACGTATAGTGTATAACGTATAACGTATAACGTATAACGTATACGTATAACGTATAACGTATAACGTATAACGTATAACGTATAACGTATAACGTATAACGTATAACGTATAATGTATAACGTATAACGTATAACGTATAACGTATAACGTATAACGTATAACGTATAACGTATAACGTATAACGTATAACATATAATGTATAACGCATATCCTAGAACTTATGCTGAATAACGTATAACGTATAGCGTATAACGTATAACGTATAACGTATAACGTATAACGTATAACGTATAACGTATAACGTATAACGTATAACGTATAACGTATAACGTATAACGTATAACGTATAACGTGTAACGTATAACGTATAACGTATAGCGTATAACGTATATCGTATAACGTATAACGTATAACATATAATATAATGTATAACGCATATCCTAGAACTTATGCTGAATAACGTATAACGTATAACGTATAACGTATAACGTATAACCTATAACGTATAACGTATAACGTATCACGTATAACGTATAACGCATAACGTATAACGTATAACGTATAACGTATAACGTATAACGTATAACGTATAACGTATAACGTATAACGTATAACGTATAACGTATGACGTATAACGTATAACGTACAACGTATAACGTATAACGTATAACGTATAACGTAATACGTATAACGTATAACGTATAACGTATAACGTATAACGTATAACGTATAACGTATAACGTATAACGTATAACGTATAACGTATAACGTGTAACGTATAACGTATAACATATAATGTATAACGCATATCCTAGAACTTATGCTGAATAACGTATAACGTATAGCGTATAACGTATAACGTATAACGTATAACGTAAAACGTATAACGTATAACGTATAACGTATAACGTATAACGTACAACGTATAACGTATATCGTATAACGTATAACGTATAACATATAATATATAACGCATATCCTAGAACTTATGCGGTATAACGTATAGTGTATAACGTATAACGTATAACGTATAGTGTATAACGTATAACGTATAACGTATAGTGTATAACGTATAACGTATAACGTATAACGTATAACTTTTAACGTATAACGTATAACGTATAACGTAATACGTATAACGTATAACGTATAACGTATAACGTATAACGTATAACGTATAACGTATAACGTATAACGTATAACGTATAACGTATAACGTATAACGTGTAACGTATAACGTATAACGTATAGCGTATAACGTATATCGTATAACGTATAACGTATAACGTACCACGTATAAAGGATAACGTGTAACGTATATCGTATATCGTATACCGTATAACGTACAACGAGTGACGTATAACGTATAACGTATAACGTATAACGTATAACGTATAACGTATAACGTATAACGTATAACGTATAACGTATAACGTATAACGTATAACGTAAACATATAATACATAACGCATATCCCAGATCTTATGCCGTATAACGTATAGTGTGCAACGTATAACGTATAACGTATAACGTATAACGTATAACGTATAACGTATAACGTATAACGTATAACGTATAACGTATAACGTATATCGTGTAACGTATAACGTGTAACGTATAACGTATAACGTATAACGTATAACGTATAACGTATAACGTATAACGTATAACGTATAACGTATAACGTATAACGTATAACGTATAACGTATGACGTATAACGTATAACGTACAACGTATAACGTATAACGTATAACGTATAACGCACAACGTATAACGTACAACGTATAACGTATAACGTATAACGTATAACGTATAACGTATAACGTATAACGTATAACGTATAACGTATAACGTATAACGTATAACGTATAACGTATAACGTATAACGTATAACGTATAACGTATAACGTATAACGTATAACGTATAACGTATAACGTATAACGTATAACGTATAACGTATAACGTATAACGTATAACGTATAACGTATAACGT